>NC_067451.1:41979758-42042258 GCF_025434085.1 Hippocampus zosterae | reverse complement strand
TTAAATGAAAAAAAAATCACCCCACTACTCCATCCCCGACCCAGAAGTGCCCTGTCTGCTATAAAGAGGATAATTTTCGCGTTTTCCCTCGCTTACGGCCATACTACCCTGAGAACACCCGATCTCGTCTGATCTCGGAAGCTAAGCAGGGTAGGGCCTGGTTAGTACTTGGATGGGAGACCGCCTGGGAATACCAGGTGCTGTAAGCTTTTGCACCCACCTCCAATTCACAACACGATTCACTGCTCTTTCCAAAAATTTTGGCATTCATTCGTCATTCAACTTTCACTTATCCTGTGGTTTGAAATCGTTTCCTTCACGTTGATTTGACAGATCAACGTCTCTTTGGAATAAAATTAATGTCCAACAGAGGGAGCCGTCTGCACGGGGATCGGTCATGATAGCACTTGGACATGAAGCAGCTTGGGATTTCCGCCTGCTGGATGCCTTTGCACCTCCACTGGAAAAGCCCACTTTTGCAACAAACATCAAATACCGCATCTGCGTGCTCGCAGAGGACCGTATGCGAGCCTGACAGGCTGCGCGCTCAAACCACCACGGGAGCGGGCCCCTCCTTCGTGCTCTCGGGAGGAGGTCATTAAATGAAAAAAAAATCACCCCACTACTCCATCCCCGACCCGCAAGTGCCCTGTCTGCTATAAAGGGGACAATTTTCACATTTTCCCTCGCTTACGGCCATACTACCCTGAGAACGCCCGATCTCGTCCGATCTCGGAAGCTAAGCAGGGTCGGGCCTGGTTAGTACTTGAATGGGAGACCGCCTGGGAATACCAGGTGCTGTAAGCTTTTGCACCCACCTCCAATTCACAACACGATTCACTGCTCTTTCCAAAAATTTTGGCATTCATTCGTCATTCAACTTTCACTTATCCTGTGGTTTGAAATCGTTTCCTTCACGTTGATTTGACGGATCAACGTCTCTTTGGAATAAAATTAATGTCCAACAGAGGGAGACGTCTGCACGGGGATCGGTCATGATAGCACTTGGACATGAAGCAGCTTGGGATTTCCGCCTGCTGGATGCCTTTGCACCTCCACTGGAAAAGCCCACTTTTGCAACAAACATCAAATACTGCATCTGCGTGCTCGCAGAGGACCGTATGCGAGCCTGACAGGCTGCGCGCTCAAACCACCACGGGAGCGGGCCCCTCCTTCGTGCTCTCGGGAGGAGGTCATGAAATGAAAAAAAAATCACCCCACTACTCCATCCCCGACCCGCAAGTGCCTTGTCTGCTATAAAGGGGACAATTTTCGCGTTTTCCCTCGCTTATGGCCATACTACCCTGAGAACGCCCGATCTAGTCCGATCTCGGAAGCTAAGCAGGGTCGGGCCTGGTTAGTACTTGGATGGGAGACCACCTGGGAATACCAGGTGCTCTAAGCTTTTGCACCCACCTCCAATTCTCAACACGATTCACTGCTCTTTCCAAAAATTTTGGCTTTCATTAGTCAGTCAACTATCACTTATCCTGTGGTTTGAAATGGTTTCCTTCACGTTGATTTGACAGATCAACGTCTCTTTGGAATAAAATTAATGTCCGACAGAGGGAGCCGTCTGCACGGGGTCGGTCATGATAGCACTTGGACATGAAACAGCTTGGGATTTCCGCCTGCTGGATGCCTTTGCACCTCCACTGGAAAAGCCCACTTTTGCAACAAACATCAAATACTGCATCTGCGTGCTCGCAGAGGACCGTATGCGAGCCTGACAGGCTGCGCGCTCAAACCACCACGGGAGCGGGCCCCTCCTTCGTGCTCTCGGGAGGAGGTCATTAAATGAAAAAAAAATCACCACACTACTCCATCCTACCCGCAAGTGCCTTGTCTGCTATAAAGGGGACAATTTTCACGTTTTCCCTCGCTTACGGCCATACTACCCTGAGAACGCCAGATCTCGTCCGATCTCGGAAGCTAAGCAGGGTCGGGCCTGGTTAGTACTTGGATGGGAGACCGCCTGGGAATACCAGGTGCTGTAAGCTTTTGCACCCACCTCCAAATCACAACACGATTCACTGCTCTTTCCAAAAATTTTGGCATTCATTCGTCATTCAACTTTCACTTATCCTGTGGTTTGAAATCGTTTCCTTCACGTTGATTTGACAGATCAACGTCTCTTTGGAATAAAATTAATGTCCAACAGAGGGAGCCGTCAGCACGGGGATCGGTCATGATAGCACTTGGACATGAAGCAGCTTGGGATTTCCGCCTGCTGGATACCTTTGCACCTCCACTGGAAAAGCCCACTTTTGCAACAAACATCAAATACTGCATCTGCGTGCTCGCAGAGGACCGTATGCGAGCCTGACAGGCTGCGCGCTCAAACCACCACGGGAGCGGGCCCCTCCTTCGTGCTCTCGGGAGGAGGTCATTAAATGAAAAAAAAATCACCCCACTACTCCATCCCCGACCCGCAAGTGCCGTGTCTGCTATAAAGGGGACAATTTTCACGTTTTCCCTCGCTTACGGCCATACTACCCTGAGAACGCCCGATCTCGTCCGATCTCGGAAGCTAAGCAGGGTCGGGCCTGGTTAGTACTTGGATGGGAGACCGCCTGGGAATACCAGGTGCTGTAAGCTTTTGCACCCACCTCCAATTCTCAACACGATTCACTGCTCTTTCCAAAAATTTTGGCTTTCATTAGTCATTCAACTTTCACTTATCCTGTGGTTTGAAATCGTTTCCTTCACGTTGATTTGACAGATCAAGTTCTCTTTGGAATAAAATTAATGTCCAACAGAGGGAGCCGTCTGCACGGGGTCGTTCATGATAGCACTTGGACATGAAACAGCTTGGGATTTCCGCCTGCTGGATGCCTTTGCACCTCCACTGGAAAAGCCCACTTTTGCAACAAACATCAAGTACAGCCTCTGCGCGCTCGCAGAGGACCGTATGCGAGCCTGACAGGCTGCGCGCTCAAACCACCACGGGAGCGGGCCCCTCCTTTGTGCACTCCGGAGGAGGTTTATTAAATGAAAAAAAATCACCCCACTACTCCACCCCCGACCCAGAAGTGCCCTGTCTGCTATAAAGAGGACAATTTTCGCGTTTTCCCTCGCTTACGGCCATACTACCCTGAGAACGCCCGATCGGACTGCGCGCTCGCAGAGGACCGTATGCGAGCCTGACAGGCTGCGCGCTCAAACCACCACGGGAGCGGGCCCCTCCTTTGTGCACTCCGGAGGAGGTTTATTAAATGAAAAAAAATCACCCCACTACTCCACCCCCGACCCAGAAGTGCCCTGTCTGCTATAAAGAGGACAATTTTCGCGTTTTCCCTCGCTTACGGCCATACTACCCTGAGAACGCCCGATCTCGTCCGATCTCGGAAGCTAAGCAGGGTCGGGCCTGGTTAGTACTTGGATGGGAGACCGCCTGGGAATACCAGGTGCTGTAAGCTTTTGCACCCACCTCCAATTCTCAACACGATTCACTGCTCTTTCCAAAAATTTTGGCATTCATTCGTCATTCAACTTTCACTTATCCTGTGGTTTGAAATCGTTTCCTTCACGTTGATTTGACAGATCAACGTCTCTTTGGAATAAAATTAATGTCCAACAGAGGGAGCCGTCTGCACGGGGATCGGTCATGATAGCACTTGGACATGAAACAGCTTGGGATTTCCGCCTGCTGGATGCCTTTGCACCTCCACTGGAAAAGCCCACTTTTGCAACAAACATCAAATACCGCATCTGCGCGCTCGCAGAGGACCGAATGCGAGCCTGACAGGCTGCGCGCTCAAACCACCACGGGAGCGGGCCCCTCCTTCGTGCTCTCGGGAGGAGGTCATTAAATGAAAAAAAAATCACCCCACGACTCCATCCCCGACCCGCAAGTGCCATGTCTGCTATAAAGGGGACAATTTTCACGTTTTCCCTCGCTTACGCCCATACTACCCTGAGAACGCCCGATCTCGTCCGATCTCGGAAGCTAAGCAGGGTCGGGCCTGGTTAGTACTTGGATGGGAGACCGCCTGGGAATACCAGCTGCTGTAAGCTTTTGCACCCACCTCCAATTCTCAACACGATTCACTGCTCTTTCCAAAAATTTTGGCTTTCATTAGTCATTCAACTTTCACTTATCCTGTGGTTTGAAATCGTTTCCTTCACGTTGATTTGACAGATCAACGTCTCTTTGGAATAAAATTAATGTCCAACAGAGGGAGCCGTCTGCACGGGGTCGGTCATGATAGCACTTGGACATGAAACAGCTTGGGATTTCCGCCTGCTGGATGCCTTTCCACCTCCACTGGAAAAGCCCACTTTTGCAACAAACATCAAATACTGCATCTGCGTGCTCGCAGAGGACCGTATGCGAGCCTGACAGGCTGCGCGCTCAAACCACCACGGGAGCGGGCCCCTCCTTCGTGCTCTCGGGAGGAGGTCATTAAATGAAAAAAAAATCACCCCACTTCTCCATCCCCGACCCGCAAGTGCCTTGTCTGCTATAAAGGGGACAATTTTCACGTTTTCCCTCGCTTACGGCCATACTACCCTGAGAACGCCCGATCTCGTCCGATCTCGGAAGCTAAGCAGGGTCGGGCCTGGTTAGTACTTGGATGGGAGACCGCCTGGGAATACCAGGTGCTGTAAGCTTTTGCACCCACCTCCAATTCTCAACACGATTCACTGCTCTTTCCAAAAATTTTGGCATTCATTCGTCATTCAACTTTCACTTATCCTGTGGTTTAAAATCGTTTCCTTCACGTTGATTTGACAGATCAACGTCTCTTTGGAATAAAATTAATGTCCAACAGAGGGAGCCGTCTGCACGGGAATCGGTAATGATAGCACTTGGACATGAAACAGCTTGGGATTTCCGCCTGCTGGATGCCTATGCACCTCCACTGGAAAAGCCCACTTTTGCAACAGACATCAAGTACAGCCTCTGCGCGCTCGCAGAGGACCGTATGCGAGCCTGACAGGCTGCGCGCTCAAACCACCACGGGAGCGGGCCCCTCCTTTGTGCACTCCGGAGGAGGTTTATTAAATGAAAAAAAATCACCCCACTACTCCACCCCCGACCCAGAAGTGCCTTGTCTGCTATAAAGAGGACAATTTTCGCGTTTTCCCTCGCTTACGGCCATACTACCCTGAGAACGCCCGATCTCGTCCGATCTCGGAAGCTAAGCAGGGTCCGGCCTGGTTAGTACTTGGATGGGAGACCGCCTGGGAATACCAGGTGCTGTAAGCTTTTGCACCCACCTCCAATTCTCAACACGATTCACTGCTCTTTCCAAAAATTTTGGCATTCATTCGTCATTCAACTTTCACTTATCCTGTGGTTTGAAATCGTTTCCTTCACGTTGATTTGACAGATCAACGTCTCTTTGGAATAAAATTAATGTCCAACAGAGGGAGCCGTCTGCACGGGGAGCGGTCATGATAGCACTTGGACATGAAACAGCTTGGGATTTCCGCCTGCTGGATGCCTTTGCACCTCCACTGGAAAAGCCCACTTTTGCAACAAACATCAAATACCGCATCTGCGCGCTCGCAGAGGACCGAATGCGAGCCTGACAGGCTGCGCGCTCAAACCACCACGGGAGCGGGCCCCTCCTTCGTGCTCTCGGGAGGAAGTCATTAAATGAAAAAAAAATCACCCCACGACTCCATCCCCGACCCGCAAGTGCCATGTCTGCTATAAAGGGGACAATTTTCACGTTTTCCCTCGCTTACGGCCATACTACCCTGAGAACGCCCGATCTCGTCCGATCTCGGAAGCTAAGCAGGGTCGGGCCTGGTTAGTACTTGGATGGTAGACCGCCTGGGAATACCAGCTGCTGTAAGCTTTTGCACCCACCTCCAATTCTCAACACGATTCACTGCTCTTTCCAAAAATTTTGGCTTTCATTAGTCATTCAACTTTCACTTATCCTGTGGTTTGAAATCGTTTCCTTCACGTTGATTTGACAGATCAACGTCTCTTTGGAATAAAATTAATGTCCAACAGAGGGAGCCGTCTGCACGGGGTCGGTCATGATAGCACTTGGACATGAAACAGCTTGGGATTTCCGCCTGCTGGATGCCTTTCCACCTCCACTGGAAAAGCCCACTTTTGCAACAAACATCAAATACTGCATCTGCGTGCTCGCAGAGGACCGTATGCGAGCCTGACAGGCTGCGCGCTCAAACCACCACGGGAGCGGGCCCCTCCTTCGTGCTCTCGGGAGGAGGTCATTAAATGAAAAAAAAATCACCCCACTACTCCATCCCCGACCCGCAAGTGCCTTGTCTGCTATAAAGGGGACAATTTTCACGTTTTCCCTCGCTTATGGCCATACTACCCTGAGAACGCCCGATCTCGTCCGATCTCGGAAGCTAAGCAGGGTCGGGCCTGGTTAGTACTTGGATGGGAGACCGCCTGGGAATACCAGGTGCTGTAAGCTTTTGCACCCACCTCCAATTCTCAACACGATTCACTGCTCTTTCCAAAAATTTTGGCATTCATTCGTCATTCAACTTTCACTTATCCTGTGGTTTAAAATCGTTTCCTTCACGTTGATTTGACAGATCAACGTCTCTTTGGAATAAAATTAATGTCCAACAGAGGGAGCCGTCTGCACGGGGATCGGTCATGATAGCACTTGGACATGAAACAGCTTGGGATTTCCGCCTGCTGGATGCGTTTGCACCTCCACTGGAAAAGCCCACTTTTGCAACAAACATCAAATACCGCATCTGCGCGCTCGCAGAGGACCGTATGCGAGCCTGACAGGCTGCGCGCTCAAACCACCACGGGAGCAGGCCCCTCCTTCGTGCTCTCGGGAGGAGGTCATTAAATGAAAAAAAAATCACCCCACTACTCCATCCCCGACCCGCAAGTGCCGTGTCTGCTATAAAGGGGACAATTTTCACGTTTTCCCTCGCTTACGGCCATACTACCCTGAGAACGCCCGATCTCGTCCGATCTCGGAAGCTAAGCAGGGTCGGGCCTGGTTAGTACTTGGATGGGAGACCGCCTGGGAATACCAGGTGCTGTAAGCTTTTGCACCCACCTCCAAATCACAACACGATTCACTGCTCTTTCCAAAAATTTTGGCATTCATTCGTCATTCAACTTTCACTTATCCTGTGGTTTGAAATCGTTTCCTTCACGTTGATTTGACAGATCAACGTCTCTTTGGAATAAAATTAATGTCCAACAGAGGGAGCCGTCTGCACGGGGATCGTTCATGATAGCACTTGGACATGAAACAGCTTGGGATTTCCGCCTGCTGGATGCGTTTGCACCTCCACTGGAAAAGCCCACTTTTGCAACAAACATCAAATACCGCATCTGCGCGCTCGCAGAGGACCGTATGCGAGCCTGACAGGCTGCGCGCTCAAACCACCACGGGAGCAGGCCCCTCCTTCGTGCTCTCGGGAGGAGGTCATTAAATGAAAAAAAAATCACCCCACTACTCCATCCCCGACCCGCAAGTGCCGTGTCTGCTATAAAGGGGACAATTTTCACGTTTTCCCTCGCTTACGGCCATACTACCCTGAGAACGCCCGATCTCGTCCGATCTCGGAAGCTAAGCAGGGTCGGGCCTGGTTAGTACTTGGATGGGAGACCGCCTGGGAATACCAGGTGCTGTAAGCTTTTGCACCCACCTCCAATTCTCAACACGATTCACTGCTCTTTCCAAAAATTTTGGCATTCATTCGTCATTCAACTTTCACTTATCCTGTGGTTTGAAATCGTTTCCTTCACGTTGATTTGACAGATCAAGTTCTCTTTGGAATAAAATTAATGTCCAACAGAGGGAGCCGTCTGCACGGGGTCGTTCATGATAGCACTTGGACATGAAACAGCTTGGGATTTCCGCCTGCTGGATGCCTTTGCACCTCCACTGGAAAAGCCCACTTTTGCAACAAACATCAAATACTGCATCTGCGTGCTCGCAGAGGACCGTATGCGAGCCTGACAGGCTGCGCGCTCAAACCACCACGGGAGCGGGCCCCTCCTTCGTGCTCTCGGGAGGAGGTCATTAAATGAAAAAAAAATCACCCCACTACTCCATCCCCGACCCGCAAGTGCCTTGTCTGCTATAAAGGGGACAATTTTCACGTTTTCCCTCGCTTACGGCCATACTACCCTGAGAACGCCCGATCTCGTCCGATCTCGGAAGCTAAGCAGGGTCGGGCCTGGTTAGTACTTGGATGGGAGACCGCCTGGGAATACCAGGTGCTGTAAGCTTTTGCACCCACCTCCAATTCTCAACACGATTCACTGCTCTTTCCAAAAATTTTGGCATTCATTCGTCATTCAACTTTCACTTATCCTGTGGTTTAAAATCGTTTCCTTCACGTTGATTTGACAGATCAACGTCTCTTTGGAATAAAATTAATGTCCAACAGAGGGAGCCGTCTGCACGGGAATCGGTAATGATAGCACTTGGACATGAAACAGCTTGGGATTTCCGCCTGCTGGATGCCTATGCACCTCCACTGGAAAAGCCCACTTTTGCAACAGACATCAAGTACAGCCTCTGCGCGCTCGCAGAGGACCGTATGCGAGCCTGACAGGCTGCTCGCTCAAACCACCACGGGAGCGGGCCCCTCCTTTGTGCACTCCGGAGGAGGTTTATTAAATGAAAAAAAATCACCCCACTACTCCACCCCCGACCCAGAAGTGCCCTGTCTGCTATAAAGAGGACAATTTTCGCGTTTTCCCTCGCTTACGGCCATACTACCCTGAGAACGCCCGATCTCGTCCGATCTCGGAAGCTAAGCAGGGTCGGGCCTGGTTAGTACTTGGATGGGAGACCGCCTGGGAATACCAGGTGCTGTAAGCTTTTGCACCCACCTCCAATTCTCAACACGATTCACTGCTCTTTCCAAAAATTTTGGCTTTCATTAGTCATTCAACTTTCACTTATCCTGTGGTTTGAAATCGTTTCCTTCACGTTGATTTGACAGATCAAGTTCTCTTTGGAATAAAATTAATGTCCAACAGAGGGAGCCGTCTGCACGGGGTCGTTCATGATAGCACTTGGACATGAAACAGCTTGGGATTTCCGCCTGCTGGATGCCTTTGCACCTCCACTGGAAAAGCCCACTTTTGCAACAAACATCAAATACTGCATCTGCGTGCTCGCAGAGGACCGTATGCGAGCCTGACAGGCTGCGCGCTCAAACCACCACGGGAGCGGGCCCCTCCTTCGTGCTCTCGGGAGGAGGTCATTAAATGAAAAAAAAATCACCCCACTACTCCATCCCCGACCCGCAAGTGCCGTGTCTGCTATAAAGGGGACAATTTTCACGTTTTCCCTCGCTTACGGCCATACTACCCTGAGAACGCCCGATCTCGTCCGATCTCGGAAGCTAAGCAGGGTCGGGCCTGGTTAGTACTTGGATGGGAGACCGCCTGGAAATACCAGGTGCTGTAAGCTTTTGCACCCACCTCCAATTCTCAACACGATTCACTGCTCTTTCCAAAAATTTTGGCATTCATTCGTCATTCAACTTTCACTTATCCTGTGGTTTAAAATCGTTTCCTTCACGTTGATTTGACAGATCAACGTCTCTTTGGAATAAAATTAATGTCCAACAGAGGGAGCCGTCTGCACGGGAATCGGTAATGATAGCACTTGGACATGAAACAGCTTGGGATTTCCGCCTGCTGGATGCCTATGCACCTCCACTGGAAAAGCCCACTTTTGCAACAGACATCAAGTACAGCCTCTGCGCGCTCGCAGAGGACCGTATGCGAGCCTGACAGGCTGCGCGCTCAAACCACCACGGGAGCGGGCCCCTCCTTTGTGCACTCCGGAGGAGGTTTATTAAATGAAAAAAAATCACCCCACTACTCCACCCCCGACCCAGAAGTGCCCTGTCTGCTATAAAGAGGACAATTTTCGCGTTTTCCCTCGCTTACGGCCATACTACCCTGAGAACGCCCGATCTCGTCCGATCTCGGAAGCTAAGCAGGGTCGGGCCTGGTTAGTACTTGGATGGGAGACCGCCTGGGAATACCAGGTGCTGTAAGCTTTTGCACCCACCTCCAATTCTCAACACGATTCACTGCTCTTTCCAAAAATTTTGGCATTCATTCGTCATTCAACTTTCACTTATCCTGTGGTTTGAAATCGTTTCCTTCACGTTGATTTGACAGATCAACGTCTCTTTGGAATAAAATTAATGTCCAACAGAGGGAGCCGTCTGCACGGGGATCGGTCATGATAGCACTTGGACATGAAACAGCTTGGGATTTCCGCCTGCTGGATGCCTTTGCACCTCCACTGGAAAAGCCCACTTTTGCAACAAACATCAAATACCGCATCTGCGCGCTCGCAGAGGACCGAATGCGAGCCTGACAGGCTGCGCGCTCAAACCACCACGGGAGCGGGCCCCTCCTTCGTGCTCTCGGGAGGAGGTCATTAAATGAAAAAAAAATCACCCCACGACTCCATCCCCGACCCGCAAGTGCCATGTCTGCTATAAAGGGGACAATTTTCACGTTTTCCCTCGCTTACGCCCATACTACCCTGAGAACGCCTGATCTCGTCCGATCTCGGAAGCTAAGCAGGGTCGGGCCTGGTTAGTACTTGGATGGGAGACCGCCTGGGAATACCAGCTGCTGTAAGCTTTTGCACCCACCTCCAATTCTCAACACGATTCACTGCTCTTTCCAAAAATTTTGGCTTTCATTAGTCATTCAACTTTCACTTATCCTGTGGTTTGAAATCGTTTCCTTCACGTTGATTTGACAGATCAAGTTCTCTTTGGAATAAAATTAATGTCCAACAGAGGGAGCCGTCTGCACGGGGTCGTTCATGATAGCACTTGGACATGAAACAGCTTGGGATTTCCGCCTGCTGGATGCCTTTGCACCTCCACTGGAAAAGCCCACTTTTGCAACAAACATCAAATACTGCATCTGCGTGCTCGCAGAGGACCGTATGCGAGCCTGACAGGCTGCGCGCTCAAACCACCACGGGAGCGGGCCCCTCCTTCGTGCTCTCGGGAGGAGGTCATTAAATGAAAAAAAAATCACCCCACTTCTCCATCCCCGACCCGCAAGTGCCGTGTCTGCTATAAAGGGGACAATTTTCACGTTTTCCCTCGCTTACGGCCATACTACCCTGAGAACGCCCGATCTCGTCCGATCTCGGAAGCTAAGCAGGGTCGGGCCTGGTTAGTACTTGGATGGGAGACCGCCTGGGAATACCAGGTGCTGTAAGCTTTTGCACCCACCTCCAATTCTCAACACGATTCACTGCTCTTTCCAAAAATTTTGGCATTCATTCGTCATTCAACTTTCACTTATCCTGTGGTTTAAAATCGTTTCCTTCACGTTGATTTGACAGATCAACGTCTCTTTGGAATAAAATTAATGTCCAACAGAGGGAGCCGTCTGCACGGGAATCGGTCATGATAGCACTTGGACATGAAACAGCTTGGGATTTCCGCCTGCTGGATGCGTTTGCACCTCCACTGGAAAAGCCCACTTTTGCAACAGACATCAAGTACAGCCTCTGCGCGCTCGCAGAGGACCGTATGCGAGCCTGACAGGCTGCGCGCTCAAACCACCACGGGAGCGGGCCCCTCCTTCGTGCTCTCGGGAGGAGGTCATTAAATGAAAAAAAAATCACCCCACTTCTCCATCCCCGACCCGCAAGTGCCGTGTCTGCTATAAAGGGGACAATTTTCACGTTTTCCCTCGCTTACGGCCATACTACCCTGAGAACGCCCGATCTCGTCCGATCTCGGAAGCTAAGCAGGGTCGGGCCTGGTTAGTACTTGGATGGGAGACCGCCTGGGAATACCAGGTGCTGTAAGCTTTTGCACCCACCTCCAATTCTCAACACGATTCACTGCTCTTTCCAAAAATTTTGGCTTTCATTAGTCATTCAACTTTCACTTATCCTGTGGTTTGAAATCGTTTCCTTCACGTTGATTTGACAGATCAAGTTCTCTTTGGAATAAAATTAATGTCCAACAGAGGGAGCCGTCTGCACGGGGTCGTTCATGATAGCACTTGGACATGAAACAGCTTGGGATTTCCGCCTGCTGGATGCCTTTGCACCTCCACTGGAAAAGCCCACTTTTGCAACAAACATCAAATACTGCATCTGCGTGCTCGCAGAGGACCGTATGCGAGCCTGACAGGCTGCGCGCTCAAACCACCACGGGAGCGGGCCCCTCCTTCGTGCTCTCGGGAGGAGGTCATTAAATGAAAAAAAAATCACCCCACTACTCCATCCCCGACCCGCAAGTGCCGTGTCTGCTATAAAGGGGACAATTTTCACGTTTTCCCTTGCTTACGGCCATACTACCCTGAGAACGCCCGATCTCGTCCGATCTCGGAAGCTAAGCAGGGTCGGGCCTGGTTAGTACTTGGATGGGAGACCGCCTGGGAATACCAGGTGCTGTAAGCTTTTGCACCCACCTCCAATTCTCAACACGATTCACTGCTCTTTCCAAAAATTTTGGCATTCATTCGTCATTCAACTTTCACTTATCCTGTGGTTTAAAATCGTTTCCTTCACGTTGATTTGACAGATCAACGTCTCTTTGGAATAAAATTAATGTCCAACAGAGGGAGCCGTCTGCACGGGAATCGGTAATGATAGCACTTGGACATGAAACAGCTTGGGATTTCCGCCTGCTGGATGCCTATGCACCTCCACTGGAAAAGCCCACTTTTGCAACAGACATCAAGTACAGCCTCTGCGCGCTCGCAGAGGACCGTATGCGAGCCTGACAGGCTGCGCGCTCAAACCACCACGGGAGCGGGCCCCTCCTTTGTGCACTCCGGAGGAGGTTTATTAAATGAAAAAAAATCACCCCACTACTCCACCCCCGACCCAGAAGTGCCCTGTCTGCTATAAAGAGGACAATTTTCGCGTTTTCCCTCGCTTACGGCCATACTACCCTGAGAACGCCCGATCTCGTCCGATCTCGGAAGCTAAGCAGGGTCGGGCCTGGTTAGTACTTGGATGGGAGACCGCCTGGGAATACCAGGTGCTGTAAGCTTTTGCACCCACCTCCAATTCTCAACACGATTCACTGCTCTTTCCAAAAATTTTGGCATTCATTCGTCATTCAACTTTCACTTATCCTGTGGTTTGAAATCGTTTCCTTCACGTTGATTTGACAGATCAACGTCTCTTTGGAATAAAATTAATGTCCAACAGAGGGAGCCGTCTGCACGGGGATCGGTCATGATAGCACTTGGACATGAAACAGCTTGGGATTTCCGCCTGCTGGATGCCTTTGCACCTCCACTGGAAAAGCCCACTTTTGCAACAGACATCAAGTACAGCCTCTGCGCGCTCGCAGAGGACCGTATGCGAGCCTGACAGGCTGCGCGCTCAAACCACCACGGGAGCGGGCCCCTCCTTTGTGCACTCCGGAGGAGGTTTATTAAATGAAAAAAAATCACCCCACTACTCCACCCCCGACCCAGAAGTGCCCTGTCTGCTATAAAGAGGACAATTTTCGCGTTTTCCCTCGCTTACGGCCATACTACCCTGAGAACGCCCGATCTCGTCCGATCTCGGAAGCTAAGCAGGGTCGGGCCTGGTTAGTACTTGGATGGGAGACCGCCTGGGAATACCAGGTGCTGTAAGCTTTTGCACCCACCTCCAATTCTCAACACGATTCACTGCTCTTTCCAAAAATTTTGGCATTCATTCGTCATTCAACTTTCACTTATCCTGTGGTTTGAAATCGTTTCCTTCACGTTGATTTGACAGATCAACGTCTCTTTGGAATAAAATTAATGTCCAACAGAGGGAGCCGTCTGCACGGGGATCGGTCATGATAGCACTTGGACATGAAACAGCTTGGGATTTCCGCCTGCTGGATGCCTTTGCACCTCCACTGGAAAAGCCCACTTTTGCAACAAACATCAAATACCGCATCTGCGCGCTCGCAGAGGACCGAATGCGAGCCTGACAGGCTGCGCGCTCAAACCACCACGGGAGCGGGCCCCTCCTTCGTGCTCTCGGGAGGAGGTCATTAAATGAAAAAAAAATCACCCCACGACTCCATCCCCGACCCGCAAGTGCCATGTCTGCTATAAAGGGGACAATTTTCACGTTTTCCCTCGCTTACGCCCATACTACCCTGAGAACGCCCGATCTCGTCCGATCTCGGAAGCTAAGCAGGGTCGGGCCTGGTTAGTACTTGGATGGGAGACCGCCTGGGAATACCAGCTGCTGTAAGCTTTTGCACCCACCTCCAATTCTCAACACGATTCACTGCTCTTTCCAAAAATTTTGGCTTTCATTAGTCATTCAACTTTCACTTATCCTGTGGTTTGAAATCGTTTCCTTCACGTTGATTTGACAGATCAACGTCTCTTTGGAATAAAATTAATGTCCAACAGAGGGAGCCGTCTGCACGGGGTCGGTCATGATAGCACTTGGACATGAAACAGCTTGGGATTTCCGCCTGCTGGATGCCTTTCCACCTCCACTGGAAAAGCCCACTTTTGCAACAAACATCAAATACTGCATCTGCGTGCTCGCAGAGGACCGTATGCGAGCCTGACAGGCTGCGCGCTCAAACCACCACGGGAGCGGGCCCCTCCTTCGTGCTCTCGGGAGGAGGTCATTAAATGAAAAAAAAATCACCCCACTTCTCCATCCCCGACCCGCAAGTGCCGTGTCTGCTATAAAGGGGACAATTTTCACGTTTTCCCTCGCTTACGGCCATACTACCCTGAGAACGCCCGATCTCGTCCGATCTCGGAAGCTAAGCAGGGTCGGGCCTGGTTAGTACTTGGATGGGAGACCGCCTGGGAATACCAGGTGCTGTAAGCTTTTGCACCCACCTCCAATTCTCAACACGATTCACTGCTCTTTCCAAAAATTTTGGCATTCATTCGTCATTCAACTTTCACTTATCCTGTGGTTTAAAATCGTTTCCTTCACGTTGATTTGACAGATCAACGTCTCTTTGGAATAAAATTAATGTCCAACAGAGGGAGCCGTCTGCACGGGAATCGGTCATGATAGCACTTGGACATGAAACAGCTTGGGATTTCCGCCTGCTGGATGCGTTTGCACCTCCACTGGAAAAGCCCACTTTTGCAACAAACATCAAATACCGCATCTGCGCGCTCGCAGAGGACCGTATGCGAGCCTGACAGGCTGCGCGCTCAAACCACCACGGGAGCAGGCCCCTCCTTCGTGCTCTCGGGAGGAGGTCATTAAATGAAAAAAAAATCACCCCACTACTCCATCCCCGACCCGCAAGTGCCGTGTCTGCTATAAAGGGGACAATTTTCACGTTTTCCCTCGCTTACGGCCATACTACCCTGAGAACGCCCGATCTCGTCCGATCTCGGAAGCTAAGCAGGGTCGGGCCTGGTTAGTACTTGGATGGGAGACCGCCTGGGAATACCAGGTGCTGTAAGCTTTTGCACCCACCTCCAATTCTCAACACGATTCACTGCTCTTTCCAAAAATTTTGGCTTTCATTAGTCATTCAACTTTCACTTATCCTGTGGTTTGAAATCGTTTCCTTCACGTTGATTTGACAGATCAAGTTCTCTTTGGAATAAAATTAATGTCCAACAGAGGGAGCCGTCTGCACGGGGTCGTTCATGATAGCACTTGGACATGAAACAGCTTGGGATTTCCGCCTGCTGGATGCCTTTGCACCTCCACTGGAAAAGCCCACTTTTGCAACAAACATCAAATACTGCATCTGCGTGCTCGCAGAGGACCGTATGCGAGCCTGACAGGCTGCGCGCTCAAACCACCACGGGAGCGGGCCCCTCCTTCGTGCTCTCGGGAGGAGGTCATTAAATGAAAAAAAAATCACCCCACTACTCCATCCCCGACCCGCAAGTGCCGTGTCTGCTATAAAGGGGACAATTTTCACGTTTACCCTCGCTTACGGCCATACTACCCTGAGAACGCCCGATCTCGTCCGATCTCGGAAGCTAAGCAGGGTCGGGCCTGGTTAGTACTTGGATGGGAGACCGCCTGGGAATACCAGGTGCTGTAAGCTTTTGCACCCACCTCCAATTCTCAACACGATTCACTGCTCTTTCCAAAAATTTTGGCATTCATTCGTCATTCAACTTTCACTTATCCTGTGGTTTAAAATCGTTTCCTTCACGTTGATTTGACAGATCAACGTCTCTTTGGAATAAAATTAATGTCCAACAGAGGGAGCCGTCTGCACGGGAATCGGTAATGATAGCACTTGGACATGAAACAGCTTGGGATTTCCGCCTGCTGGATGCCTATGCACCTCCACTGGAAAAGCCCACTTTTGCAACAGACATCAAGTACAGCCTCTGCGCGCTCGCAGAGGACCGTATGCGAGCCTGACAGGCTGCGCGCTCAAACCACCACGGGAGCGGGCCCCTCCTTTGTGCACTCCGGAGGAGGTTTATTAAATGAAAAAAAATCACCCCACTACTCCACCCCCGACCCAGAAGTGCCCTGTCTGCTATAAAGAGGACAATTTTCGCGTTTTCCCTCGCTTACGGCCATACTACCCTGAGAACGCCCGATCTCGTCCGATCTCGGAAGCTAAGCAGGGTCGGGCCTGGTTAGTACTTGGATGGGAGACCGCCTGGGAATACCAGGTGCTGTAAGCTTTTGCACCCACCTCCAATTCTCAACACGATTCACTGCTCTTTCCAAAAATTTTGGCATTCATTCGTCATTCAACTTTCACTTATCCTGTGGTTTGAAATCGTTTCCTTCACGTTGATTTGACAGATCAACGTCTCTTTGGAATAAAATTAATGTCCAACAGAGGGAGCCGTCTGCACGGGGATCGGTCATGATAGCACTTGGACATGAAACAGCTTGGGATTTCCGCCTGCTGGATGCCTTTGCACCTCCACTGGAAAAGCCCACTTTTGCAACAAACATCAAATACCGCATCTGCGCGCTCGCAGAGGACCGAATGCGAGCCTGACAGGCTGCGGGCTCAAACCACCACGGGAGCGGGCCCCTCATTAAATGAAAAAAAAATCACCCCACGACTCCATCCCCGACCCGCAAGTGCCATGTCTGCTATAAAGGGGACAATTTTCACATTTTCCCTCGCTTACGGCCATACTACCCTGAGAACGCCCGATCTCGTCCGATCTCGGAAGCTAAGCAGGGTCGGGCCTGGTTAGTACTTGGATGGGAGACCGCCTGGGAATACCAGCTGCTGTAAGCTTTTGCACCCACCTCCAATTCTCAACACGATTCACTGCTCTTTCCAAAAATTTTGGCTTTCATTAGTCATTCAACTTTCACTTATCCTGTGGTTTGAAATCGTTTCCTTCACGTTGATTTGACAGATCAACGTCTCTTTGGAATAAAATTAATGTCCAACAGAGGGAGCCGTCTGCACGGGGTCGGTCATGATAGCACTTGGACATGAAACAGCTTGGGATTTCCGCCTGCTGGATGCCTTTCCACCTCCACTGGAAAAGCCCACTTTTGCAACAAACATCAAATACTGCATCTGCGTGCTCGCAGAGGACCGTATGCGAGCCTGACAGGCTGCGCGCTCAAACCACCACGGGAGCGGGCCCCTCCTTCGTGCTCTCGGGAGGAGGTCATTAAATGAAAAAAAAATCACCCCACTACTCCATCCCCGACCCGCAAGTGCCTTGTCTGCTATAAAGGGGACAATTTTCACGTTTTCCCTCGCTTATGGCCATACTACCCTGAGAACGCCCGATCTCGTCCGATCTCGGAAGCTAAGCAGGGTCGGGCCTGGTTAGTACTTGGATGGGAGACCGCCTGGGAATACCAGGTGCTGTAAGCTTTTGCACCCACCTCCAATTCTCAACACGATTCACTGCTCTTTCCAAAAATTTTGGCATTCATTCGTCATTCAACTTTCACTTATCCTGTGGTTTAAAATCGTTTCCTTCACGTTGATTTGACAGATCAACGTCTCTTTGGAATAAAATTAATGTCCAACAGAGGGAGCCGTCTGCACGGGGATCGGTCATGATAGCACTTGGACATGAAACAGCTTGGGATTTCCGCCTGCTGGATGCGTTTGCACCTCCACTGGAAAAGCCCACTTTTGCAACAAACATCAAATACCGCATCTGCGCGCTCGCAGAGGACCGTATGCGAGCCTGACAGGCTGCGCGCTCAAACCACCACGGGAGCAGGCCCCTCCTTCGTGCTCTCGGGAGGAGGTCATTAAATGAAAAAAAAATCACCCCACTACTCCATCCCCGACCCAGAAGTGCCCTGTCTGCTATAAAGAGGATAATTTTCGCGTTTTCCCTCGCTTACGGCCATACTACCCTGAGAACACCCGATCTCGTCTGATCTCGGAAGCTAAGCAGGGTAGGGCCTGGTTAGTACTTGGATGGGAGACCGCCTGGGAATACCAGGTGCTGTAAGCTTTTGCACCCACCTCCAATTCACAACACGATTCACTGCTCTTTCCAAAAATTTTGGCATTCATTCGTCATTCAACTTTCACTTATCCTGTGGTTTGAAATCGTTTCCTTCACGTTGATTTGACAGATCAACGTCTCTTTGGAATAAAATTAATGTCCAACAGAGGGAGCCGTCTGCACGGGGATCGGTCATGATAGCACTTGGACATGAAGCAGCTTGGGATTTCCGCCTGCTGGATGCCTTTGCACCTCCACTGGAAAAGCCCACTTTTGCAACAAACATCAAATACCGCATCTGCGTGCTCGCAGAGGACCGTATGCGAGCCTGACAGGCTGCGCGCTCAAACCACCACGGGAGCGGGCCCCTCCTTCGTGCTCTCGGGAGGAGGTCATTAAATGAAAAAAAAATCACCCCACTACTCCATCCCCGACCCGCAAGTGCCCTGTCTGCTATAAAGGGGACAATTTTCACATTTTCCCTCGCTTACGGCCATACTACCCTGAGAACGCCCGATCTCGTCCGATCTCGGAAGCTAAGCAGGGTCGGGCCTGGTTAGTACTTGAATGGGAGACCGCCTGGGAATACCAGGTGCTGTAAGCTTTTGCACCCACCTCCAATTCACAACACGATTCACTGCTCTTTCCAAAAATTTTGGCATTCATTCGTCATTCAACTTTCACTTATCCTGTGGTTTGAAATCGTTTCCTTCACGTTGATTTGACGGATCAACGTCTCTTTGGAATAAAATTAATGTCCAACAGAGGGAGACGTCTGCACGGGGATCGGTCATGATAGCACTTGGACATGAAGCAGCTTGGGATTTCCGCCTGCTGGATGCCTTTGCACCTCCACTGGAAAAGCCCACTTTTGCAACAAACATCAAATACTGCATCTGCGTGCTCGCAGAGGACCGTATGCGAGCCTGACAGGCTGCGCGCTCAAACCACCACGGGAGCGGGCCCCTCCTTCGTGCTCTCGGGAGGAGGTCATGAAATGAAAAAAAAATCACCCCACTACTCCATCCCCGACCCGCAAGTGCCTTGTCTGCTATAAAGGGGACAATTTTCGCGTTTTCCCTCGCTTATGGCCATACTACCCTGTGAACGCCCGATCTAGTCCGATCTCGGAAGCTAAGCAGGGTCGGGCCTGGTTAGTACTTGGATGGGAGACCACCTGGAAATACCAGGTGCTCTAAGCTTTTGCACCCACCTCCAATTCTCAACACGATTCACTGCTCTTTCCAAAAATTTTGGCTTTCATTAGTCAGTCAACTATCACTTATCCTGTGGTTTGAAATCGTTTCCTTCACGTTGATTTGACAGATCAACGTCTCTTTGGAATAAAATTAATGTCCGACAGAGGGAGCCGTCTGCACGGGGTCGGTCATGATAGCACTTGGACATGAAACAGCTTGGGATTTCCGCCTGCTGGATGCCTTTGCACCTCCACTGGAAAAGCCCACTTTTGCAACAAACATCAAATACTGCATCTGCGCGCTCGCAGAGGACCGAATGCGAGCCTGACAGGCTGCGCGCTCAAACCACCACGGGAGCGGGCCCCTCCTTCGTGCTCTCGGGAGGAGGTCATTAAATGAAAAAAAAATCACCCCACTACTCCATCCCCGACCCGCAAGTGCCGTGTCTGCTATAAAGGGGACAATTTTCACGTTTTCCCTCGCTTACGGCCATACTACCCTGAGAACGCCCGATCTCGTCCGATCTCGGAAGCTAAGCAGGGTCGGGCCTGGTTAGTACTT
The DNA here is from genome assembly GCF_025434085.1 of Hippocampus zosterae. Classification (NCBI taxonomy): domain Eukaryota; kingdom Metazoa; phylum Chordata; class Actinopteri; order Syngnathiformes; family Syngnathidae; genus Hippocampus; species Hippocampus zosterae. The sequence goes on along the minus strand of NC_067451.1, from coordinate 42,022,167 downwards.
GGATGGGAGACCGCCTGGGAATACCAGGTGCTGTAAGCTTTTGCACCCACCTCCAATTCTCAACACGATTCACTGCTCTTTCCAAAAATTTTGGCATTCATTCGTCATTCAACTTTCACTTATCCTGTGGTTTGAAATCGTTTCCTTCACGTTGATTTGACAGATCAACGTCTCTTTGGAATAAAATTAATGTCCAACAGAGGGAGCCGTCTGCACGGGAATCGGTAATGATAGCACTTGGACATGAAACAGCTTGGGATTTCCGCCTGCTGGATGCCTATGCACCTCCACTGGAAAAGCCCACTTTTGCAACAGACATCAAGTACAGCCTCTGCGCGCTCGCAGAGGACCGTATGCGAGCCTGACAGGCTGCGCGCTCAAACCACCACGGGAGCGGGCCCCTCCTTTGTGCACTCCGGAGGAGGTTTATTAAATGAAAAAAAATCACCCCACTACTCCACCCCCGACCCAGAAGTGCCCTGTCTGCTATAAAGAGGACAATTTTCGCGTTTTCCCTCGCTTACGGCCATACTACCCTGAGAACGCCCGATCTCGTCCGATCTCGGAAGCTAAGCAGGGTCGGGCCTGGTTAGTACTTGGATGGGAGACCGCCTGGGAACACCAGGTGCTGTAAGCTTTTGCACCCACCTCCAATTCTCAACACGATTCACTGCTCTTTCCAAAAATTTTGGCATTCATTCGTCATTCAACTTTCACTTATCCTGTGGTTTGAAATCGTTTCCTTCACGTTGATTTGACAGATCAACGTCTCTTTGGAATAAAATTAATGTCCAACAGAGGGAGCCGTCTGCACGGGGATCGGTCATGATAGCACTTGGACATGAAACAGCTTGGGATTTCCGCCTGCTGGATGCCTTTCCACCTCCACTGGAAAAGCCCACTTTTGCAACAAACATCAAATACTGCATCTGCGTGCTCGCAGAGGACCGTATGCGAGCCTGACAGGCTGCGCGCTCAAACCACCACGGGAGCGGGCCCCTCCTTCGTGCTCTCGGGAGGAGGTCATTAAATGAAAAAAAAATCACCCCACTACTCCATCCCCGACCCGCAAGTGCCTTGTCTGCTATAAAGGGGACAATTTTCACGTTTTCCCTCGCTTATGGCCATACTACCCTGAGAACGCCCGATCTCGTCCGATCTCGGAAGCTAAGCAGGGTCGGGCCTGGTTAGTACTTGGATGGGAGACCGCCTGGGAATACCAGGTGCTGTAAGCTTTTGCACCCACCTCCAATTCTCAACACGATTCACTGCTCTTTCCAAAAATTTTGGCATTCATTCGTCATTCAACTTTCACTTATCCTGTGGTTTAAAATCGTTTCCTTCACGTTGATTTGACAGATCAACGTCTCTTTGGAATAAAATTAATGTCCAACAGAGGGAGCCGTCTGCACGGGGATCGGTCATGATAGCACTTGGACATGAAACAGCTTGGGATTTCCGCCTGCTGGATGCGTTTGCACCTCCACTGGAAAAGCCCACTTTTGCAACAAACATCAAATACCGCATCTGCGCGCTCGCAGAGGACCGTATGCGAGCCTGACAGGCTGCGCGCTCAAACCACCACGGGAGCAGGCCCCTCCTTCGTGCTCTCGGGAGGAGGTCATTAAATGAAAAAAAAATCACCCCACTACTCCATCCCCGACCCAGAAGTGCCCTGTCTGCTATAAAGAGGATAATTTTCGCGTTTTCCCTCGCTTACGGCCATACTACCCTGAGAACACCCGATCTCGTCTGATCTCGGAAGCTAAGCAGGGTAGGGCCTGGTTAGTACTTGGATGGGACACCGCCTGGGAATACCAGGTGCTGTAAGCTTTTGCACCCACCTCCAATTCACAACACGATTCACTGCTCTTTCCAAAAATTTTGGCATTCATTCGTCATTCAACTTTCACTTATCCTGTGGTTTGAAATCGTTTCCTTCACGTTGATTTGACAGATCAACGTCTCTTTGGAATAAAATTAATGTCCAACAGAGGGAGCCGTCTGCACGGGGATCGGTCATGATAGCACTTGGACATGAAGCAGCTTGGGATTTCCGCCTGCTGGATGCCTTTGCACCTCCACTGGAAAAGCCCACTTTTGCAACAAACATCAAATACCGCATCTGCGTGCTCGCAGAGGACCGTATGCGAGCCTGACAGGCTGCGCGCTCAAACCACCACGGGAGCGGGCCCCTCCTTCGTGCTCTCGGGAGGAGGTCATTAAATGAAAAAAAAATCACCCCACTACTCCATCCCCGACCCGCAAGTGCCCTGTCTGCTATAAAGGGGACAATTTTCACATTTTCCCTCGCTTACGGCCATACTACCCTGAGAACGCCCGATCTCGTCCGATCTCGGAAGCTAAGCAGGGTCGGGCCTGGTTAGTACTTGAATGGGAGACCGCCTGGGAATACCAGGTGCTGTAAGCTTTTGCACCCACCTCCAATTCACAACACGATTCACTGCTCTTTCCAAAAATTTTGGCATTCATTCGTCATTCAACTTTCACTTATCCTGTGGTTTGAAATCGTTTCCTTCACGTTGATTTGACGGATCAACGTCTCTTTGGAATAAAATTAATGTCCAACAGAGGGAGACGTCTGCACGGGGATCGGTCATGATAGCACTTGGACATGAAGCAGCTTGGGATTTCCGCCTGCTGGATGCCTTTGCACCTCCACTGGAAAAGCCCACTTTTGCAACAAACATCAAATACTGCATCTGCGTGCTCGCAGAGGACCGTATGCGAGCCTGACAGGCTGCGCGCTCAAACCACCACGGGAGCGGGCCCCTCCTTCGTGCTCTCGGGAGGAGGTCATGAAATGAAAAAAAAATCACCCCACTACTCCATCCCCGACCCGCAAGTGCCTTGTCTGCTATAAAGGGGACAATTTTCGCGTTTTCCCTCGCTTATGGCCATACTACCCTGAGAACGCCCGATCTAGTCCGATCTCGGAAGCTAAGCAGGGTCGGGCCTGGTTAGTACTTGGATGGGAGACCACCTGGGAATACCAGGTGCTCTAAGCTTTTGCACCCACCTCCAATTCTCAACACGATTCACTGCTCTTTCCAAAAATTTTGGCTTTCATTAGTCAGTCAACTATCACTTATCCTGTGGTTTGAAATCGTTTCCTTCACGTTGATTTGACAGATCAACGTCTCTTTGGAATAAAATTAATGTCCGACAGAGGGAGCCGTCTGCACGGGGTCGGTCATGATAGCACTTGGACATGAAACAGCTTGGGATTTCCGCCTGCTGGATGCCTTTGCACCTCCACTGGAAAAGCCCACTTTTGCAACAAACATCAAATACTGCATCTGCGTGCTCGCAGAGGACCGTATGCGAGCCTGACAGGCTGCGCGCTCAAACCACCACGGGAGCGGGCCCCTCCTTCGTGCTCTCGGGAGGAGGTCATTAAATGAAAAAAAAATCACCACACTACTCCATCCCCTACCCGCAAGTGCCTTGTCTGCTATAAAGGGGACAATTTTCACGTTTTCCCTCGCTTACGGCCATACTACCCTGAGACCGCCCGATCTCGTCCGATCTCGGAAGCTAAGCAGGGTCGGCCCTGGTTAGTACTTGGATGGGAGACCGCCTGGGAATACCAGGTGCTGTAAGCTTTTGCACCCACCTCCAAATCACAACACGATTCACTGCTCTTTCCAAAAATTTTGGCATTCATTCGTCATTCAACTTTCACTTATCCTGTGGTTTGAAATCGTTTCCTTCACGTTGATTTGACAGATCAACGTCTCTTTGGAATAAAATTAATGTCCAACAGAGGGAGCCGTCAGCACGGGGATCGGTCATGATAGCACTTGGACATGAAGCAGCTTGGGATTTCCGCCTGCTGGATACCTTTGCACCTCCACTGGAAAAGCCCACTTTTGCAACAAACATCAAATACTGCATCTGCGTGCTCGCAGCGGACCGTATGCGAGCCTGACAGGCTGCGCGCTCAAACCACCACGGGAGCGGGCCCCTCCTTCGTGCTCTCGGGAGGAGGTCATTAAATGAAAAAAAAATCACCCCACTACTCCATCCCCGACCCGCAAGTGCCGTGTCTGCTATAAAGGGGACAATTTTCACGTTTTCCCTCGCTTACGGCCATACTACCCTGAGAACGCCCGATCTCGTCCGATCTCGGAAGCTAAGCAGGGTCGGGCCTGGTTAGTACTTGGATGGGAGACCGCCTGGGAATACCAGGTGCTGTAAGCTTTTGCACCCACCTCCAATTCTCAACACGATTCACTGCTCTTTCCAAAAATTTTGGCTTTCATTAGTCATTCAACTTTCACTTATCCTGTGGTTTGAAATCGTTTCCTTCACGTTGATTTGACAGATCAAGTTCTCTTTGGAATAAAATTAATGTCCAACAGAGGGAGCCGTCTGCACGGGGTCGTTCATGATAGCACTTGGACATGAAACAGCTTGGGATTTCCGCCTGCTGGATGCCTTTGCACCTCCACTGGAAAAGCCCACTTTTGCAACAAACATCAAATACTGCATCTGCGTGCTCGCAGAGGACCGTATGCGAGCCTGACAGGCTGCGCGCTCAAACCACCACGGGAGCGGGCCCCTCCTTCGTGCTCTCGGGAGGAGGTCATTAAATGAAAAAAAAAATCACCCCACTACTCCATCCCCGACCCGCAAGTGCCGTGTCTGCTATAAAGGGGACAATTTTCACGTTTTCCCTCGCTTACGGCCATACTACCCTGAGAACGCCCGATCTCGTCCGATCTCGGAAGCTAAGCAGGGTCGGGCCTGGTTAGTACTTGGATGGGAGACCGCCTGGGAATACCAGGTGCTGTAAGCTTTTGCACCCACCTCCAATTCTCAACACGATTCACTGCTCTTTCCAAAAATTTTGGCATTCATTCGTCATTCAACTTTCACTTATCCTGTGGTTTAAAATCGTTTCCTTCACGTTGATTTGACAGATCAACGTCTCTTTGGAATAAAATTAATGTCCAACAGAGGGAGCCGTCTGCACGGGAATCGGTAATGATAGCACTTGGACATGAAACAGCTTGGGATTTCCGCCTGCTGGATGCCTATGCACCTCCACTGGAAAAGCCCACTTTTGCAACAGACATCAAGTACAGCCTCTGCGCGCTCGCAGAGGACCGTATGCGAGCCTGACAGGCTGCGCGCTCAAACCACCACGGGAGCGGGCCCCTCCTTTGTGCACTCCGGAGGAGGTTTATTAAATGAAAAAAAATCACCCCACTACTCCACCCCCGACCCAGAAGTGCCCTGTCTGCTATAAAGAGGACAATTTTCGCGTTTTCCCTCGCTTACGGCCATACTACCCTGAGAACGCCCGATCTCGTCCGATCTCGGAAGCTAAGCAGGGTCGGGCCTGGTTAGTACTTGGATGGGAGACCGCCTGGGAATACCAGGTGCTGTAAGCTTTTGCACCCACCTCCAAATCACAACACGATTCACTGCTCTTTCCAAAAATTTTGGCATTCATTCGTCATTCAACTTTCACTTATCCTGTGGTTTAAAATCGTTTCCTTCACGTTGATTTGACAGATCAACGTCTCTTTGGAATAAAATTAATGTCCAACAGAGGGAGCCGTCTGCACGGGGATCGGTCATGATAGCACTTGGACATGAAACAGCTTGGGATTTCCGCCTGCTGGATGCGTTTGCACCTCCACTGGAAAAGCCCACTTTTGCAACAAACATCAAATACCGCATCTGCGCGCTCGCAGAGGACCGTATGCGAGCCTGACAGGCTGCGCGCTCAAACCACCACGGGAGCAGGCCCCTCCTTCGTGCTCTCGGGAGGAGGTCATTAAATGAAAAAAAAATCACCCCACTACTCCATCCCCGACCCGCAAGTGCCGTGTCTGCTATAAAGGGGACAATTTTCACGTTTTCCCTCGCTTACGGCCATACTACCCTGAGAACGCCCGATCTCGTCCGATCTCGGAAGCTAAGCAGGGTCGGGCCTGGTTAGTACTTGGATGGGAGACCGCCTGGGAATACCAGGTGCTGTAAGCTTTTGCACCCACCTCCAATTCTCAACACGATTCACTGCTCTTTCCAAAAATTTTGGCTTTCATTAGTCATTCAACTTTCACTTATCCTGTGGTTTGAAATCGTTTCCTTCACGTTGATTTGACAGATCAAGTTCTCTTTGGAATAAAATTAATGTCCAACAGAGGGAGCCGTCTGCACGGGGTCGTTCATGATAGCACTTGGACATGAAACAGCTTGGGATTTCCGCCTGCTGGATGCCTTTGCACCTCCACTGGAAAAGCCCACTTTTGCAACAAACATCAAATACTGCATCTGCGTGCTCGCAGAGGACCGTATGCGAGCCTGACAGGCTGCGCGCTCAAACCACCACGGGAGCGGGCCCCTCCTTCGTGCTCTCGGGAGGAGGTCATTAAATGAAAAAAAAATCACCACACTACTCCATCCCCTACCCGCAAGTGCCTTGTCTGCTATAAAGGGGACAATTTTCACGTTTTCCCTCGCTTACGGCCATACTACCCTGAGAACGCCCGATCTCGTCCGATCTCGGAAGCTAAGCAGGGTCGGGCCTGGTTAGTACTTGGATGGGAGACCGCCTGGGAATACCAGGTGCTGTAAGCTTTTGCACCCACCTCCAAATCACAACACGATTCACTGCTCTTTCCAAAAATTTTGGCATTCATTCGTCATTCAATTTTCACTTATCCTGTGGTTTGAAATCGTTTCCTTCACGTTGATTTGACAGATCAACGTCTCTTTGGAATAAAATTAATGTCCAACAGAGGGAGCCGTCAGCACGGGGATCGGTCATGATAGCACTTGGACATGAAGCAGCTTGGGATTTCCGCCTGCTGGATACCTTTGCACCTCCACTGGAAAAGCCCACTTTTGCAACAAACATCAAATACTGCATCTGCGTGCTCGCAGAGGACCGTATGCGAGCCTGACAGGCTGCGCGCTCAAACCACCACGGGAGCGGGCCCCTCCTTCGTGCTCTCGGGAGGAGGTCATTAAATGAAAAAAAAATCACCCCACTACTCCATCCCCGACCCGCAAGTGCCGTGTCTGCTATAAAGGGGACAATTTTCACGTTTTCCCTCGCTTACGGCCATACTACCCTGAGAACGCCCGATCTCGTCCGATCTCGGAAGCTAAGCAGGGTCGGGCCTGGTTAGTACTTGGATGGGAGACCGCCTGGGAATACCAGGTGCTGTAAGCTTTTGCACCCACCTCCAATTCTCAACACGATTCACTGCTCTTTCCAAAAATTTTGGCTTTCATTAGTCATTCAACTTTCACTTATCCTGTGGTTTGAAATCGTTTCCTTCACGTTGATTTGACAGATCAAGTTCTCTTTGGAATAAAATTAATGTCCAACAGAGGGAGCCGTCTGCACGGGGTCGTTCATGATAGCACTTGGACATGAAACAGCTTGGGATTTCCGCCTGCTGGATGCCTTTGCACCTCCACTGGAAAAGCCCACTTTTGCAACAAACATCAAATACTGCATCTGCGTGCTCGCAGAGGACCGTATGCGAGCCTGACAGGCTGCGCGCTCAAACCACCACGGGAGCGGGCCCCTCCTTCGTGCTCTCGGGAGGAGGTCATTAAATGAAAAAAAAATCACCCCACTACTCCATCCCCGACCCGCAAGTGCCGTGTCTGCTATAAAGGGGACAATTTTCACGTTTTCCCTCGCTTACGGCCATACTACCCTGAGAACGCCCGATCTCGTCCGATCTCGGAAGCTAAGCAGGGTCGGGCCTGGTTAGTACTTGGATGGGAGACCGCCTGGGAATACCAGGTGCTGTAAGCTTTTGCACCCACCTCCAATTCTCAACACGATTCACTGCTCTTTCCAAAAATTTTGGCATTCATTCGTCATTCAACTTTCACTTATCCTGTGGTTTGAAATCGTTTCCTTCACGTTGATTTGACAGATCAAGTTCTCTTTGGAATAAAATTAATGTCCAACAGAGGGAGCCGTCTGCACGGGGTCGGTCATGATAGCACTTGGACATGAAACAGCTTGGGATTTCCGCCTGCTGGATGCCTTTCCACCTCCACTGGAAAAGCCCACTTTTGCAACAAACATCAAATACTGCATCTGCGTGCTCGCAGAGGACCGTATGCGAGCCTGACAGGCTGCGCGCTCAAACCACCACGGGAGCGGGCCCCTCCTTCGTGCTCTCGGGAGGAGGTCATTAAATGAAAAAAAAATCACCCCACTTCTCCATCCCCGACCCGCAAGTGCCGTGTCTGCTATAAAGGGGACAATTTTCACGTTTTCCCTCGCTTACGGCCATACTACCCTGAGAACGCCCGATCTCGTCCGATCTCGGAAGCTAAGCAGGGTCGGGCCTGGTTAGTACTTGGATGGGAGACCGCCTGGGAATACCAGGTGCTGTAAGCTTTTGCACCCACCTCCAATTCTCAACACGATTCACTGCTCTTTCCAAAAATTTTGGCATTCATTCGTCATTCAACTTTCACTTATCCTGTGGTTTAAAATCGTTTCCTTCACGTTGATTTGACAGATCAACGTCTCTTTGGAATAAAATTAATGTCCAACAGAGGGAGCCGTCTGCACGGGAATCGGTCATGATAGCACTTGGACATGAAACAGCTTGGGATTTCCGCCTGCTGGATGCCTTTCCACCTCCACTGGAAAAGCCCACTTTTGCAACAAACATCAAATACTGCATCTGCGTGCTCGCAGAGGACCGTATGCGAGCCTGACAGGCTGCGCGCTCAAACCACCACGGGAGCGGGCCCCTCCTTCGTGCTCTCGGGAGGAGGTCATTAAATGAAAAAAAAATCACCCCACTACTCCATCCCCGACCCGCAAGTGCCTTGTCTGCTATAAAGGGGACAATTTTCACGTTTTCCCTCGCTTATGGCCATACTACCCTGAGAACGCCCGATCTCGTCCGATCTCGGAAGCTAAGCAGGGTCGGGCCTGGTTAGTACTTGGATGGGAGACCGCCTGGGAATACCAGGTGCTGTAAGCTTTTGCACCCACCTCCAATTCTCAACACGATTCACTGCTCTTTCCAAAAATTTTGGCATTCATTCGTCATTCAACTTTCACTTATCCTGTGGTTTAAAATCGTTTCCTTCACGTTGATTTGACAGATCAACGTCTCTTTGGAATAAAATTAATGTCCAACAGAGGGAGCCGTCTGCACGGGGATCGGTCATGATAGCACTTGGACATGAAACAGCTTGGGATTTCCGCCTGCTGGATGCGTTTGCACCTCCACTGGAAAAGCCCACTTTTGCAACAAACATCAAATACCGCATCCCCGCGCTCGCAGAGGACCGTATGCGAGCCTGACAGGCTGCGCGCTCAAACCACCACGGGAGCAGGCCCCTCCTTCGTGCTCTCGGGAGGAGGTCATTAAATGAAAAAAAAATCACCCCACTACTCCATCCCCGACCCGCAAGTGCCGTGTCTGCTATAAAGGGGACCATTTTCACGTTTTCCCTCGCTTACGGCCATACTACCCTGAGAACGCCCGATCTCGTCCGATCTCGGAAGCTAAGCAGGGTCGGGCCTGGTTAGTACTTGGATGGGAGACCGCCTGGGAATACCAGGTGCTGTAAGCTTTTGCACCCACCTCCAATTCTCAACACGATTCACTGCTCTTTCTAAAAATTTTGGCTTTCATTAGTCATTCAACTTTCACTTATCCTGTGGTTTGAAATCGTTTCCTTCACGTTGATTTGACAGATCAAGTTCTCTTTGGAATAAAATTAATGTCCAACAGAGGGAGCCGTCTGCACGGGGTCGTTCATGATAGCACTTGGACATGAAACAGCTTGGGATTTCCGCCTGCTGGATGCCTTTGCACCTCCACTGGAAAAGCCCACTTTTGCAACAAACATCAAATACTGCATCTGCGTGCTCGCAGAGGACCGTATGCGAGCCTGACAGGCTGCGCGCTCAAACCACCACGGGAGCGGGCCCCTCCTTCGTGCTCTCGGGAGGAGGTCATTAAATGAAAAAAAAATCACCCCACTACTCCATCCCCGACCCGCAAGTGCCGTGTCTGCTATAAAGGGGACAATTTTCACGTTTTCCCTCGCTTACGGCCATACTACCCTGAGAACGCCCGATCTCGTCCGATCTCGGAAGCTAAGCAGGGTCGGGCCTGGTTAGTACTTGGATGGGAGACCGCCTGGGAATACCAGGTGCTGTAAGCTTTTGCACCCACCTCCAATTCTCAACACGATTCACTGCTCTTTCCAAAAATTTTGGCATTCATTCGTCATTCAACTTTCACTTATCCTGTGGTTTAAAATCGTTTCCTTCACGTTGATTTGACAGATCAACGTCTCTTTGGAATAAAATTAATGTCCAACAGAGGGAGCCGTCTGCACGGGAATCGGTAATGATAGCACTTGGACATGAAACAGCTTGGGATTTCCGCCTGCTGGATGCCTATGCACCTCCACTGGAAAAGCCCACTTTTGCAACAGACATCAAGTACAGCCTCTGCGCGCTCGCAGAGGACCGTATGCGAGCCTGACAGGCTGCGCGCTCAAACCACCACGGGAGCGGGCCCCTCCTTTGTGCACTCCGGAGGAGGTTTATTAAATGAAAAAAAATCACCCCACTACTCCACCCCCGACCCAGAAGTGCCCTGTCTGCTATAAAGAGGACAATTTTCGCGTTTTCCCTCGCTTACGGCCATACTACCCTGAGAACGCCCGATCTCGTCCGATCTCGGAAGCTAAGCAGGGTCGGGCCTGGTTAGTACTTGGATGGGAGACCGCCTGGGAATACCAGGTGCTGTAAGCTTTTGCACCCACCTCCAATTCTCAACACGATTCACTGCTCTTTCCAAAAATTTTGGCATTCATTCGTCATTCAACTTTCACTTATCCTGTGGTTTGAAATCGTTTCCTTCACGTTGATTTGACAGATCAACGTCTCTTTGGAATAAAATTAATGTCCAACAGAGGGAGCCGTCTGCACGGGGATCGGTCATGATAGCACTTGGACATGAAACAGCTTGGGATTTCCGCCTGCTGGATGCCTTTGCACCTCCACTGGAAAAGCCCACTTTTGCAACAAACATCAAATACCGCATCTGCGCGCTCGCAGAGGACCGAATGCGAGCCTGACAGGCTGCGCGCTCAAACCACCACGGGAGCGGGCCCCTCCTTCGTGCTCTCGGGAGGAGGTCATTAAATGAAAAAAAAATCACCCCACGACTCCATCCCCGACCCGCAAGTGCCATGTCTGCTATAAAGGGGACAATTTTCACGTTTTCCCTCGCTTACGGCCATACTACCCTGAGAACGCCCGATCTCGTCCGATCTCGGAAGCTAAGCAGGGTCGGGCCTGGTTAGTACTTGGATGGGAGACCGCCTGGGAATACCAGCTGCTGTAAGCTTTTGCACCCACCTCCAATTCTCAACACGATTCACTGCTCTTTCCAAAAATTTTGGCTTTCATTAGTCATTCAACTTTCACTTATCCTGTGGTTTGAAATCGTTTCCTTCACGTTGATTTGACAGATCAACGTCTCTTTGGAATAAAATTAATGTCCAACAGAGGGAGCCGTCTGCACGGGCTCGGTCATGATAGCACTTGGACATGAAACAGCTTGGGATTTCCGCCTGCTGGATGCCTTTCCACCTCCACTGGAAAAGCCCACTTTTGCAACAAACATCAAATACTGCATCTGCGTGCTCGCAGAGGACCGTATGCGAGCCTGACAGGCTGCGCGCTCAAACCACCACGGGAGCGGGCCCCTCCTTCGTGCTCTCGGGAGGAGGTCATTAAATGGAAAAAAAAATCACCCCACTACTCCATCCCCGACCCGCAAGTGCCTTGTCTGCTATAAAGGGGACAATTTTCACGTTTTCCCTCGCTTACGGCCATACTACCCTGAGAACGCCCGATCTCGTCCGATCTCGGAAGCTAAGCAGGGTCGGGCCTGGTTAGTACTTGGATGGGAGACCGCCTGGGAATACCAGGTGCTGTAAGCTTTTGCACCCACCTCCAATTCTCAACACGATTCACTGCTCTTTCCAAAAATTTTGGCATTCATTCGTCATTCAACTTTCACTTATCCTGTGGTTTAAAATCGTTTCCTTCACGTTGATTTGACAGATCAACGTCTCTTTGGAATAAAATTAATGTCCAACAGAGGGAGCCGTCTGCACGGGGATCGGTCATGATAGCACTTGGACATGAAACAGCTTGGGATTTCCGCCTGCTGGATGCGTTTGCACCTCCACTGGAAAAGCCCACTTTTGCAACAAACATCAAATACCGCATCTGCGCGCTCGCAGAGGACCGTATGCGAGCCTGACAGGCTGCGCGCTCAAACCACCACGGGAGCAGGCCCCTCCTTCGTGCTCTCGGGAGGAGGTCATTAAATGAAAAAAAAATCACCCCACTACTCCATCCCCGACCCAGAAGTGCCCTGTCTGCTATAAAGAGGATAATTTTCGCGTTTTCCCTCGCTTACGGCCATACTACCCTGAGAACACCCGATCTCGTCTGATCTCGGAAGCTAAGCAGGGTAGGGCCTGGTTAGTACTTGGATGGGAGACCGCCTGGGAATACCAGGTGCTGTAAGCTTTTGCACCCACCTCCAATTCACAACACGATTCACTGCTCTTTCCAAAAATTTTGGCATTCATTCGTCATTCAACTTTCACTTATCCTGTGGTTTGAAATCGTTTCCTTCACGTTGATTTGACAGATCAACGTCTCTTTGGAATAAAATTAATGTCCAACAGAGGGAGCCGTCTGCACGGGGATCGGTCATGATAGCACTTGGACATGAAGCAGCTTGGGATTTCCGCCTGCTGGATGCCTTTGCACCTCCACTGGAAAAGCCCACTTTTGCAACAAACATCAAATACCGCATCTGCGTGCTCGCAGAGGACCGTATGCGAGCCTGACAGGCTGCGCGCTCAAACCACCACGGGAGCGGGCCCCTCCTTCGTGCTCTCGGGAGGAGGTCATTAAATGAAAAAAAAATCACCCCACTACTCCATCCCCGACCCGCAAGTGCCCTGTCTGCTATAAAGGGGACAATTTTCACATTTTCCCTCGCTTACGGCCATACTACCCTGAGAACGCCCGATCTCGTCCGATCTCGGTAGCTAAGCAGGGTCGGGCCTGGTTAGTACTTGAATGGGAGACCGCCTGGGAATACCAGGTGCTGTAAGCTTTTGCACCCACCTCCAATTCACAACACGATTCACTGCTCTTTCCAAAAATTTTGGCATTCATTCGTCATTCAACTTTCACTTATCCTGTGGTTTGAAATCGTTTCCTTCACGTTGATTTGACGGATCAACGTCTCTTTGGAATAAAATTAATGTCCAACAGAGGGAGACGTCTGCACGGGGATCGGTCATGATAGCACTTGGACATGAAGCAGCTTGGGATTTCCGCCTGCTGGATGCCTTTGCACCTCCACTGGAAAAGCCCACTTTTGCAACAAACATCAAATACTGCATCTGCGTGCTCGCAGAGGACCGTATGCGAGCCTGACAGGCTGCGCGCTCAAACCACCACGGGAGCGGGCCCCTCCTTCGTGCTCTCGGGAGGAGGTCATGAAATGAAAAAAAAATCACCCCACTACTCCATCCCCGACCCGCAAGTGCCTTGTCTGCTATAAAGGGGACAATTTTCGCGTTTTCCCTCGCTTATGGCCATACTACCCTGAGAACGCCCGATCTAGTCCGATCTCGGAAGCTAAGCCGGGTCGGGCCTGGTTAGTACTTGGATGGGAGACCACCTGGGAATACCAGGTGCTCTAAGCTTTTGCACCCACCTCCAATTCTCAACACGATTCACTGCTCTTTCCAAAAATTTTGGCTTTCATTAGTCAGTCAACTATCACTTATCCTGTGGTTTGAAATCGTTTCCTTCACGTTGATTTGACAGATCAACGTCTCTTTGGAATAAAATTAATGTCCGACAGAGGGAGCCGTCTGCACGGGGTCGGTCATGATAGCACTTGGACATGAAACAGCTTGGGATTTCCGCCTGCTGGATGCCTTTGCACCTCCACTGGAAAAGCCCACTTTTGCAACAAACATCAAATACTGCATCTGCGTGCTCGCAGAGGACCGTATGCGAGCCTGACAGGCTGCGCGCTCAAACCACCACGGGAGCGGGCCCCTCCTTCGTGCTCTCGGGAGGAGGTCATTAAATGAAAAAAAAATCACCACACTACTCCATCCCCTACCCGCAAGTGCCTTGTCTGCTATAAAGGGGACAATTTTCACGTTTTCCCTCGCTTACGGCCATACTACCCTGAGAACGCCCGATCTCGTCCGATCTCGGAAGCTAAGCAGGGTCGGGCCTGGTTAGTACTTGGATGGGAGACCGCCTGGGAATACCAGGTGCTGTAAGCTTTTGCACCCACCTCCAAATCACAACACGATTCACTGCTCTTTCCAAAAATTTTGGCATTCATTCGTCATTCAACTTTCACTTATCCTGTGGTTTGAAATCGTTTCCTTCACGTTGATTTGACAGATCAACGTCTCTTTGGAATAAAATTAATGTCCAACAGAGGGAGCCGTCAGCACGGGGATCGGTCATGATAGCACTTGGACATGAAGCAGCTTGGGATTTCCGCCTGCTGGATACCTTTGCACCTCCACTGGAAAAGCCCACTTTTGCAACAAACATCAAATACTGCATCTGCGTGCTCGCAGCGGACCGTATGCGAGCCTGACAGGCTGCGCGCTCAAACCACCACGGGAGCGGGCCCCTCCTTCGTGCTCTCGGGAGGAGGTCATTAAATGAAAAAAAAATCACCCCACGACTCCATCCCCGACCCGCAAGTGCCATGTCTGCTATAAAGGGGACAATTTTCACGTTTTCCCTCGCTTACGGCCATACTACCCTGAGAACGCCCGATCTCGTCCGATCTCGGAAGCTAAGCAGGGTCGGGCCTGGTTAGTACTTGGATGGGAGACCGCCTGGGAATACCAGGTGCTGTAAGCTTTTGCACCCACCTCCAAATCACAACACGATTCACTGCTCTTTCCAAAAATTTTGGCATTCATTCGTCATTCAACTTTCACTTATCCTGTGGTTTGAAATCGTTTCCTTCACGTTGATTTGACAGATCAACGTCTCTTTGGAATAAAATTAATGTCCAACAGAGGGAGCCGTCAGCACGGGGATCGGTCATGATAGCACTTGGACATGAAGCAGCTTGGGATTTCCGCCTGCTGGATACCTTTGCACCTCCACTGGAAAAGCCCACTTTTGCAACAAACATCAAATACTGCATCTGCGTGCTCGCAGAGGACCGTATGCGAGCCTGACAGGCTGCGCGCTCAAACCACCACGGGAGCGGGCCCCTCCTTCGTGCTCTCGGGAGGAGGTCATTAAATGAAAAAAAAATCACCCCACTACTCCATCCCCGACCCGCAAGTGCCGTGTCTGCTATAAAGGGGACAATTTTCACGTTTTCCCTCGCTTACGGCCATACTACCCTGAGAACGCCCGATCTCGTCCGATCTCGGAAGCTAAGCAGGGTCGGGCCTGGTTAGTACTTGGATGGGAGACCGCCTGGGAATACCAGGTGCTGTAAGCTTTTGCACCCACCTCCAATTCTCAACACGATTCACTGCTCTTTCCAAAAATTTTGGCTTTCATTAGTCATTCAACTTTCACTTATCCTGTGGTTTGAAATCGTTTCCTTCACGTTGATTTGACAGATCAAGTTCTCTTTGGAATAAAATTAATGTCCAACAGAGGGAGCCGTCTGCACGGGGTCGTTCATGATAGCACTTGGACATGAAACAGCTTGGGATTTCCGCCTGCTGGATGCCTTTGCACCTCCACTGGAAAAGCCCACTTTTGCAACAAACATCAAATACTGCATCTGCGTGCTCGCAGAGGACCGTATGCGAGCCTGACAGGCTGCGCGCTCAAACCACCACGGGAGCGGGCCCCTCCTTCGTGCTCTCGGGAGGAGGTCATTAAATGAAAAAAAAATCACCCCACTACTCCATCCCCGACCCGCAAGTGCCGTGTCTGCTATAAAGGGGACAATTTTCACGTTTTCCCTCGCTTACGGCCATACTACCCTGAGAACGCCCGATCTCGTCCGATCTCGGAAGCTAAGCAGGGTCGGGCCTGGTTAGTACTTGGATGGGAGACCGCCTGGGAATACCAGGTGCTGTAAGCTTTTGCACCCACCTCCAATTCTCAACACGATTCACTGCTCTTTCCAAAAATTTTGGCATTCATTCGTCATTCAACTTTCACTTATCCTGTGGTTTGAAATCGTTTCCTTCACGTTGATTTGACAGATCAAGTTCTCTTTGGAATAAAATTAATGTCCAACAGAGGGAGCCGTCTGCACGGGGTCGGTCATGATAGCACTTGGACATGAAACAGCTTGGGATTTCCGCCTGCTGGATGCCTTTCCACCTCCACTGGAAAAGCCCACTTTTGCAACAAACATCAAATACTGCATCTGCGTGCTCGCAGAGGACCGTATGCGAGCCTGACAGGCTGCGCGCTCAAACCACCACGGGAGCGGGCCCCTCCTTCGTGCTCTCGGGAGGAGGTCATTAAATGAAAAAAAAATCACCCCACTTCTCCATCCCCGACCCGCAAGTGCCGTGTCTGCTATAAAGGGGACAATTTTCACGTTTTCCCTCGCTTACGGCCATACTACCCTGAGAACGCCCGATCTCGTCCGATCTCGGAAGCTAAGCAGGGTCGGGCCTGGTTAGTACTTGGATGGGAGACCGCCTGGGAATACCAGGTGCTGTAAGCTTTTGCACCCACCTCCAATTCTCAACACGATTCACTGCTCTTTCCAAAAATTTTGGCATTCATTCGTCATTCAACTTTCACTTATCCTGTGGTTTAAAATCGTTTCCTTCACGTTGATTTGACAGATCAACGTCTCTTTGGAATAAAATTAATGTCCAACAGAGGGAGCCGTCTGCACGGGAATCGGTCATGATAGCACTTGGACATGAAACAGCTTGGGATTTCCGCCTGCTGGATGCCTTTCCACCTCCACTGGAAAAGCCCACTTTTGCAACAAACATCAAATACTGCATCTGCGTGCTCGCAGAGGACCGTATGCGAGCCTGACAGGCTGCGCGCTCAAACCACCACGGGAGCGGGCCCCTCCTTCGTGCTCTCGGGAGGAGGTCATTAAATGAAAAAAAAATCACCCCACTACTCCATCCCCGACCCGCAAGTGCCTTGTCTGCTATAAAGGGGACAATTTTCACGTTTTCCCTCGCTTATGGCCATACTACCCTGAGAACGCCCGATCTCGTCCGATCTCGGAAGCTAAGCAGGGTCGGGCCTGGTTAGTACTTGGATGGGAGACCGCCTGGGAATACCAGGTGCTGTAAGCTTTTGCACCCACCTCCAATTCTCAACACGATTCACTGCTCTTTCCAAAAATTTTGGCATTCATTCGTCATTCAACTTTCACTTATCCTGTGGTTTAAAATCGTTTCCTTCACGTTGATTTGACAGATCAACGTCTCTTTGGAATAAAATTAATGTCCAACAGAGGGAGCCGTCTGCACGGGGATCGGTCATGATAGCACTTGGACATGAAACAGCTTGGGATTTCCGCCTGCTGGATGCGTTTGCACCTCCACTGGAAAAGCCCACTTTTGCAACAAACATCAAATACCGCATCCCCGCGCTCGCAGAGGACCGTATGCGAGCCTGACAGGCTGCGCGCTCAAACCACCACGGGAGCAGGCCCCTCCTTCGTGCTCTCGGGAGGAGGTCATTAAATGAAAAAAAAATCACCCCACTACTCCATCCCCGACCCGCAAGTGCCGTGTCTGCTATAAAGGGGACCATTTTCACGTTTTCCCTCGCTTACGGCCATACTACCCTGAGAACGCCCGATCTCGTCCGATCTCGGAAGCTAAGCAGGGTCGGGCCTGGTTAGTACTTGGATGGGAGACCGCCTGGGAATACCAGGTGCTGTAAGCTTTTGCACCCACCTCCAATTCTCAACACGATTCACTGCTCTTTCTAAAAATTTTGGCTTTCATTAGTCATTCAACTTTCACTTATCCTGTGGTTTGAAATCGTTTCCTTCACGTTGATTTGACAGATCAAGTTCTCTTTGGAATAAAATTAATGTCCAACAGAGGGAGCCGTCTGCACGGGGTCGTTCATGATAGCACTTGGACATGAAACAGCTTGGGATTTCCGCCTGCTGGATGCCTTTGCACCTCCACTGGAAAAGCCCACTTTTGCAACAAACATCAAATACTGCATCTGCGTGCTCGCAGAGGACCGTATGCGAGCCTGACAGGCTGCGCGCTCAAACCACCACGGGAGCGGGCCCCTCCTTCGTGCTCTCGGGAGGAGGTCATTAAATGAAAAAAAAATCACCCCACTACTCCATCCCCGACCCGCAAGTGCCGTGTCTGCTATAAAGGGGACAATTTTCACGTTTTCCCTCGCTTACGGCCATACTACCCTGAGAACGCCCGATCTCGTCCGATCTCGGAAGCTAAGCAGGGTCGGGCCTGGTTAGTACTTGGATGGGAGACCGCCTGGGAATACCAGGTGCTGTAAGCTTTTGCACCCACCTCCAATTCTCAACACGATTCACTGCTCTTTCCAAAAATTTTGGCATTCATTCGTCATTCAACTTTCACTTATCCTGTGGTTTAAAATCGTTTCCTTCACGTTGATTTGACAGATCAACGTCTCTTTGGAATAAAATTAATGTCCAACAGAGGGAGCCGTCTGCACGGGAATCGGTAATGATAGCACTTGGACATGAAACAGCTTGGGATTTCCGCCTGCTGGATGCCTATGCACCTCCACTGGAAAAGCCCACTTTTGCAACAGACATCAAGTACAGCCTCTGCGCGCTCGCAGAGGACCGTATGCGAGCCTGACAGGCTGCGCGCTCAAACCACCACGGGAGCGGGCCCCTCCTTTGTGCACTCCGGAGGAGGTTTATTAAATGAAAAAAAATCACCCCACTACTCCACCCCCGACCCAGAAGTGCCCTGTCTGCTATAAAGAGGACAATTTTCGCGTTTTCCCTCGCTTACGGCCATACTACCCTGAGAACGCCCGATCTCGTCCGATCTCGGAAGCTAAGCAGGGTCGGGCCTGGTTAGTACTTGGATGGGAGACCGCCTGGGAATACCAGGTGCTGTAAGCTTTTGCACCCACCTCCAATTCTCAACACGATTCACTGCTCTTTCCAAAAATTTTGGCATTCATTCGTCATTCAACTTTCACTTATCCTGTGGTTTGAAATCGTTTCCTTCACGTTGATTTGACAGATCAACGTCTCTTTGGAATAAAATTAATGTCCAACAGAGGGAGCCGTCTGCACGGGGATCGGTCATGATAGCACTTGGACATGAAACAGCTTGGGATTTCCGCCTGCTGGATGCCTTTGCACCTCCACTGGAAAAGCCCACTTTTGCAACAAACATCAAATACCGCATCTGCGCGCTCGCAGAGGACCGAATGCGAGCCTGACAGGCTGCGCGCTCAAACCACCACGGGAGCGGGCCCCTCCTTCGTGCTCTCGGGAGGAGGTCATTAAATGAAAAAAAATCACCCCACGACTCCATCCCCGACCCGCAAGTGCCATGTCTGCTATAAAGGGGACAATTTTCACGTTTTCCCTCGCTTACGGCCATACTACCCTGAGAACGCCCGATCTCGTCCGATCTCGGAAGCTAAGCAGGGTCGGGCCTGGTTAGTACTTGGATGGGAGACCGCCTGGGAATACCAGCTGCTGTAAGCTTTTGCACCCACCTCCAATTCTCAACACGATTCACTGCTCTTTCCAAAAATTTTGGCTTTCATTAGTCATTCAACTTTCACTTATCCTGTGGTTTGAAATCGTTTCCTTCACGTTGATTTGACAGATCAACGTCTCTTTGGAATAAAATTAATGTCCAACAGAGGGAGCCGTCTGCACGGGCTCGGTCATGATAGCACTTGGACATGAAACAGCTTGGGATTTCCGCCTGCTGGATGCCTTTCCACCTCCACTGGAAAAGCCCACTTTTGCAACAAACATCAAATACTGCATCTGCGTGCTCGCAGAGGACCGTATGCGAGCCTGACAGGCTGCGCGCTCAAACCACCACGGGAGCGGGCCCCTCCTTCGTGCTCTCGGGAGGAGGTCATTAAATGGAAAAAAAAATCACCCCACTACTCCATCCCCGACCCGCAAGTGCCTTGTCTGCTATAAAGGGGACAATTTTCACGTTTTCCCTCGCTTACGGCCATACTACCCTGAGAACGCCCGATCTCGTCCGATCTCGGAAGCTAAGCAGGGTCGGGCCTGGTTAGTACTTGGATGGGAGACCGCCTGGGAATACCAGGTGCTGTAAGCTTTTGCACCCACCTCCAATTCTCAACACGATTCACTGCTCTTTCCAAAAATTTTGGCATTCATTCGTCATTCAACTTTCACTTATCCTGTGGTTTAAAATCGTTTCCTTCACGTTGATTTGACAGATCAACGTCTCTTTGGAATAAAATTAATGTCCAACAGAGGGAGCCGTCTGCACGGGGATCGGTCATGATAGCACTTGGACATGAAACAGCTTGGGATTTCCGCCTGCTGGATGCGTTTGCACCTCCACTGGAAAAGCCCACTTTTGCAACAAACATCAAATACCGCATCTGCGCGCTCGCAGAGGACCGTATGCGAGCCTGACAGGCTGCGCGCTCAAACCACCACGGGAGCAGGCCCCTCCTTCGTGCTCTCGGGAGGAGGTCATTAAATGAAAAAAAAATCACCCCACTACTCCATCCCCGACCCAGAAGTGCCCTGTCTGCTATAAAGAGGATAATTTTCGCGTTTTCCCTCGCTTACGGCCATACTACCCTGAGAACACCCGATCTCGTCTGATCTCGGAAGCTAAGCAGGGTAGGGCCTGGTTAGTACTTGGATGGGAGACCGCCTGGGAATACCAGGTGCTGTAAGCTTTTGCACCCACCTCCAATTCACAACACGATTCACTGCTCTTTCCAAAAATTTTGGCATTCATTCGTCATTCAACTTTCACTTATCCTGTGGTTTGAAATCGTTTCCTTCACGTTGATTTGACAGATCAACGTCTCTTTGGAATAAAATTAATGTCCAACAGAGGGAGCCGTCTGCACGGGGATCGGTCATGATAGCACTTGGACATGAAGCAGCTTGGGATTTCCGCCTGCTGGATGCCTTTGCACCTCCACTGGAAAAGCCCACTTTTGCAACAAACATCAAATACCGCATCTGCGTGCTCGCAGAGGACCGTATGCGAGCCTGACAGGCTGCGCGCTCAAACCACCACGGGAGCGGGCCCCTCCTTCGTGCTCTCGGGAGGAGGTCATTAAATGAAAAAAAAATCACCCCACTACTCCATCCCCGACCCGCAAGTGCCCTGTCTGCTATAAAGGGGACAATTTTCACATTTTCCCTCGCTTACGGCCATACTACCCTGAGAACGCCCGATCTCGTCCGATCTCGGTAGCTAAGCAGGGTCGGGCCTGGTTAGTACTTGAATGGGAGACCGCCTGGGAATACCAGGTGCTGTAAGCTTTTGCACCCACCTCCAATTCACAACACGATTCACTGCTCTTTCCAAAAATTTTGGCATTCATTCGTCATTCAACTTTCACTTATCCTGTGGTTTGAAATCGTTTCCTTCACGTTGATTTGACGGATCAACGTCTCTTTGGAATAAAATTAATGTCCAACAGAGGGAGACGTCTGCACGGGGATCGGTCATGATAGCACTTGGACATGAAGCAGCTTGGGATTTCCGCCTGCTGGATGCCTTTGCACCTCCACTGGAAAAGCCCACTTTTGCAACAAACATCAAATACTGCATCTGCGTGCTCGCAGAGGACCGTATGCGAGCCTGACAGGCTGCGCGCTCAAACCACCACGGGAGCGGGCCCCTCCTTCGTGCTCTCGGGAGGAGGTCATGAAATGAAAAAAAAATCACCCCACTACTCCATCCCCGACCCGCAAGTGCCTTGTCTGCTATAAAGGGGACAATTTTCGCGTTTTCCCTCGCTTATGGCCATACTACCCTGAGAACGCCCGATCTAGTCCGATCTCGGAAGCTAAGCCGGGTCGGGCCTGGTTAGTACTTGGATGGGAGACCACCTGGGAATACCAGGTGCTCTAAGCTTTTGCACCCACCTCCAATTCTCAACACGATTCACTGCTCTTTCCAAAAATTTTGGCTTTCATTAGTCAGTCAACTATCACTTATCCTGTGGTTTGAAATCGTTTCCTTCACGTTGATTTGACAGATCAACGTCTCTTTGGAATAAAATTAATGTCCGACAGAGGGAGCCGTCTGCACGGGGTCGGTCATGATAGCACTTGGACATGAAACAGCTTGGGATTTCCGCCTGCTGGATGCCTTTGCACCTCCACTGGAAAAGCCCACTTTTGCAACAAACATCAAATACTGCATCTGCGTGCTCGCAGAGGACCGTATGCGAGCCTGACAGGCTGCGCGCTCAAACCACCACGGGAGCGGGCCCCTCCTTCGTGCTCTCGGGAGGAGGTCATTAAATGAAAAAAAAATCACCACACTACTCCATCCCCTACCCGCAAGTGCCTTGTCTGCTATAAAGGGGACAATTTTCACGTTTTCCCTCGCTTACGGCCATACTACCCTGAGAACGCCCGATCTCGTCCGATCTCGGAAGCTAAGCAGGGTCGGGCCTGGTTAGTACTTGGATGGGAGACCGCCTGGGAATACCAGGTGCTGTAAGCTTTTGCACCCACCTCCAAATCACAACACGATTCACTGCTCTTTCCAAAAATTTTGGCATTCATTCGTCATTCAACTTTCACTTATCCTGTGGTTTGAAATCGTTTCCTTCACGTTGATTTGACAGATCAACGTCTCTTTGGAATAAAATTAATGTCCAACAGAGGGAGCCGTCAGCACGGGGATCGGTCATGATAGCACTTGGACATGAAGCAGCTTGGGATTTCCGCCTGCTGGATACCTTTGCACCTCCACTGGAAAAGCCCACTTTTGCAACAAACATCAAATACTGCATCTGCGTGCTCGCAGCGGACCGTATGCGAGCCTGACAGGCTGCGCGCTCAAACCACCACGGGAGCGGGCCCCTCCTTCGTGCTCTCGGGAGGAGGTCATTAAATGAAAAAAAAATCACCCCACGACTCCATCCCCGACCCGCAAGTGCCATGTCTGCTATAAAGGGGACAATTTTCACGTTTTCCCTCGCTTACGGCCATACTACCCTGAGAACGCCCGATCTCGTCCGATCTCGGAAGCTAAGCAGGGTCGGGCCTGGTTAGTACTTGGATGGGAGACCGCCTGGGAATACCAGGTGCTGTAAGCTTTTGCACCCACCTCCAAATCACAACACGATTCACTGCTCTTTCCAAAAATTTTGGCATTCATTCGTCATTCAACTTTCACTTATCCTGTGGTTTGAAATCGTTTCCTTCACGTTGATTTGACAGATCAACGTCTCTTTGGAATAAAATTAATGTCCAACAGAGGGAGCCGTCAGCACGGGGATCGGTCATGATAGCACTTGGACATGAAGCAGCTTGGGATTTCCGCCTGCTGGATACCTTTGCACCTCCACTGGAAAAGCCCACTTTTGCAACAAACATCAAATACTGCATCTGCGTGCTCGCAGCGGACCGTATGCGAGCCTGACAGGCTGCGCGCTCAAACCACCACGGGAGCGGGCCCCTCCTTCGTGCTCTCGGGAGGAGGTCATTAAATGAAAAAAAAATCACCCCACTACTCCATCCCCGACCCGCAAGTGCCGTGTCTGCTATAAAGGGGACAATTTTCACGTTTTCCCTCGCTTACGGCCATACTACCCTGAGAACGCCCGATCTCGTCCGATCTCGGAAGCTAAGCAGGGTCGGGCCTGGTTAGTACTTGGATGGGAGACCGCCTGGGAATACCAGGTGCTGTAAGCTTTTGCACCCACCTCCAATTCTCAACACGATTCACTGCTCTTTCCAAAAATTTTGGCTTTCATTAGTCATTCAACTTTCACTTATCCTGTGGTTTGAAATCGTTTCCTTCACGTTGATTTGACAGATCAAGTTCTCTTTGGAATAAAATTAATGTCCAACAGAGGGAGCCGTCTGCACGGGGTCGTTCATGATAGCACTTGGACATGAAACAGCTTGGGATTTCCGCCTGCTGGATGCCTTTGCACCTCCACTGGAAAAGCCCACTTTTGCAACAAACATCAAATACTGCATCTGCGTGCTCGCAGAGGACCGTATGCGAGCCTGACAGGCTGCGCGCTCAAACCACCACGGGAGCGGGCCCCTCCTTCGTGCTCTCGGGAGGAGGTCATTAAATGAAAAAAAAATCACCCCACTACTCCATCCCCGACCCGCAAGTGCCGTGTCTGCTATAAAGGGGACAATTTTCACGTTTTCCCTCGCTTACGGCCATACTACCCTGAGAACGCCCGATCTCGTCCGATCTCGGAAGCTAAGCAGGGTCGGGCCTGGTTAGTACTTGGATGGGAGACCGCCTGGGAATACCAGGTGCTGTAAGCTTTTGCACCCACCTCCAATTCTCAACACGATTCACTGCTCTTTCCAAAAATTTTGGCATTCATTCGTCATTCAACTTTCACTTATCCTGTGGTTTAAAATCGTTTCCTTCACGTTGATTTGACAGATCAACGTCTCTTTGGAATAAAATTAATGTCCAACAGAGGGAGCCGTCTGCACGGGAATCGGTAATGATAGCACTTGGACATGAAACAGCTTGGGATTTCCGCCTGCTGGATGCCTATGCACCTCCACTGGAAAAGCCCACTTTTGCAACAGACATCAAGTACAGCCTCTGCGCGCTCGCAGAGGACCGTATGCGAGCCTGACAGGCTGCGCGCTCAAACCACCACGGGAGCGGGCCCCTCCTTTGTGCACTCCGGAGGAGGTTTATTAAATGAAAAAAAATCACCCCACTACTCCACCCCCGACCCAGAAGTGCCCTGTCTGCTATAAAGAGGACAATTTTCGCGTTTTCCCTCGCTTACGGCCATACTACCCTGAGAACGCCCGATCTCGTCCGATCTCGGAAGCTAAGCAGGGTCGGGCCTGGTTAGTACTTGGATGGGAGACCGCCTGGGAATACCAGGTGCTGTAAGCTTTTGCACCCACCTCCAATTCTCAACACGATTCACTGCTCTTTCCAAAAATTTTGGCATTCATTCGTCATTCAACTTTCACTTATCCTGTGGTTTGAAATCGTTTCCTTCACGTTGATTTGACAGATCAACGTCTCTTTGGAATAAAATTAATGTCCAACAGAGGGAGCCGTCTGCACGGGGATCGGTCATGATAGCACTTGGACATGAAACAGCTTGGGATTTCCGCCTGCTGGATGCCTTTGCACCTCCACTGGAAAAGCCCACTTTTGCAACAAACATCAAATACCGCATCTGCGCGCTCGCAGAGGACCGAATGCGAGCCTGACAGGCTGCGCGCTCAAACCACCACGGGAGCGGGCCCCTCCTTCGTGCTCTCGGGAGGAGGTCATTAAATGAAAAAAAAATCACCCCACGACTCCATCCCCGACCCGCAAGTGCCATGTCTGCTATAAAGGGGACAATTTTCACGTTTTCCCTCGCTTACGCCCATACTACCCTGAGAACGCCCGATCTCGTCTGGAAAAGCCCACTTTTGCAACAAACATCAAATACCGCATCTGCGCGCTCGCAGAGGACCGAATGCGAGCCTGACAGGCTGCGCGCTCAAACCACCACGGGAGCGGGCCCCTCCTTCGTGCTCTCGGGAGGAGGTCATTAAATGAAAAAAAAATCACCCCACGACTCCATCCCCGACCCGCAAGTGCCATGTCTGCTATAAAGGGGACAATTTTCACGTTTTCCCTCGCTTACGCCCATACTACCCTGAGAACGCCCGATCTCGTCCGATCTCGGAAGCTAAGCAGGGTCGGGCCTGGTTACTACTTGGATGGGAGACCGCCTGGGAATACCAGGTGCTGTAAGCTTTTGCACCCACCTCCAATTCTCAACACGATTCACTGCTCTTTCCAAAAATTTTGGCATTCATTCGTCATTCAACTTTCACTTATCCTGTGGTTTAAAATCGTTTCCTTCACGTTGATTTGACAGATCAACGTCTCTTTGGAATAAAATTAATGTCCAACAGAGGGAGCCGTCTGCACGGGAATCGGTAATGATAGCACTTGGACATGAAACAGCTTGGGATTTCCGCCTGCTGGATGCCTATGCACCTCCACTGGAAAAGCCCACTTTTGCAACAGACATCAAGTACAGCCTCTGCGCGCTCGCAGAGGACCGTATGCGAGCCTGACAGGCTGCGCGCTCAAACCACCACGGGAGCGGGCCCCTCCTTTGTGCACTCCGGAGGAGGTTTATTAAATGAAAAAAAATCACCCCACTACTCCACCCCCGACCCAGAAGTGCCTTGTCTGCTATAAAGAGGACAATTTTCGCGTTTTCCCTCGCTTACGGCCATACTACCCTGAGAACGTCCGATCTCGTCCGATCTCGGAAGCTAAGCAGGGTCGGGCCTGGTTAGTACTTGGATGGGAGACCGCCTGGGAATACCAGGTGCTGTAAGCTTTTGCACCCACCTCCAATTCTCAACACGATTCACTGCTCTTTCCAAAAATTTTGGCATTCATTCGTCATTCAACTTTCACTTATCCTGTGGTTTGAAATCGTTTCCTTCACGTTGATTTGACAGATCAACGTCTCTTTGGAATAAAATTAATGTCCAACAGAGGGAGCCGTCTGCACGGGGATCGGTCATGATAGCACTTGGACATGAAACAGCTTGGGATTTCCGCCTGCTGGATGCCTTTGCACCTCCACTGGAAAAGCCCACTTTTGCAACAAACATCAAATACCGCATCTGCGCGCTCGCAGAGGACCGAATGCGAGCCTGACAGGCTGCGCGCTCAAACCACCACGGGAGCGGGCCCCTCCTTCGTGCTCTCGGGAGGAGGTCATTAAATGAAAAAAAAATCACCCCACGACTCCATCCCCGACCCGCAAGTGCCATGTCTGCTATAAAGGGGACAATTTTCACGTTTTCCCTCGCTTACGGCCATACTACCCTGAGAACGCCCGATCTCGTCCGATCTCGGAAGCTAAGCAGGGCCGGGCCTGGTTAGTACTTGGATGGGAGACCGCCTGGGAATACCAGCTGCTGTAAGCTTTTGCACCCACCTCCAATTCTCAACACGATTCACTGCTCTATCCAAAAATTTTGGCTTTCATTAGTCATTCAACTTTCACTTATCCTGTGGTTTGAAATCGTTTCCTTCACGTTGATTTGACAGATCAACGTCTCTTTGGAATAAAATTAATGTCCAACAGAGGGAGCCGTCTGCACGGGGTCGGTCATGATAGCACTTGGACATGAAACAGCTTGGGATTTCCGCCTGCTGGATGCCTTTGCACCTCCACTGGAAAAGCCCACTTTTGCAACAAACATCAAATACCGCATCTGCGCGCTCGCAGAGGACCGAATGCGAGCCTGACAGGCTGCGCGCTCAAACCACCACGGGAGCGGGCCCCTCCTTCGTGCTCTCGGGAGGAGGTCATTAAATGAAAAAAAAATCACCCCACGACTCCATCCCCGACCCGCAAGTGCCATGTCTGCTATAAAGGGGACAATTTTCACGTTTTCCCTCGCTTACGGCCATACTACCCTGAGAACGCCCGATCTCGTCCGATCTCGGAAGCTAAGCAGGGCCGGGCCTGGTTAGTACTTGGATGGGAGACCGCCTGGGAATACCAGCTGCTGTAAGCTTTTGCACCCACCTCCAATTCTCAACACGATTCACTGCTCTATCCAAAAATTTTGGCTTTCATTAGTCATTCAACTTTCACTTATCCTGTGGTTTGAAATCGTTTCCTTCACGTTGATTTGACAGATCAACGTCTCTTTGGAATAAAATTAATGTCCAACAGAGGGAGCCGTCTGCACGGGGTCGGTCATGATAGCACTTGGACATGAAACAGCTTGGGATTTCCGCCTGCTGGATGCCTTTCCACCTCCACTGGAAAAGCCCACTTTTGCAACAAACATCAAATACTGCATCTGCGTGCTCGCAGAGGACCGTATGCGAGCCTGACAGGCTGCGCGCTCAAACCACCACGGGAGCGGGCCCCTCCTTCGTGCTCTCGGGAGGAGGTCATTAAATGAAAAAAAAATCACCCCACTACTCCATCCCCGACCCGCAAGTGCCTTGTCTGCTATAAAGGGGACAATTTTCACGTTTTCCCTCGCTTATGGCCATACTACCCTGAGAACGCCCGATCTCGTCCGATCTCGGAAGCTAAGCAGGGTCGGGCCTGGTTAGTACTTGGATGGGAGACCGCCTGGGAATACCAGGTGCTGTAAGCTTTTGCACCCACCTCCAATTCTCAACACGATTCACTGCTCTTTCCAAAAATTTTGGCATTCATTCGTCATTCAACTTTCACTTATCCTGTGGTTTAAAATCGTTTCCTTCACGTTGATTTGACAGATCAACGTCTCTTTGGAATAAAATTAATGTCCAACAGAGGGAGCCGTCTGCACGGGGATCGGTCATGATAGCACTTGGACATGAAACAGCTTGGGATTTCCGCCTGCTGGATGCGTTTGCACCTCCACTGGAAAAGCCCACTTTTGCAACAAACATCAAATACCGCATCTGCGCGCTCGCAGAGGACCGTATGCGAGCCTGACAGGCTGCGCGCTCAAACCACCACGGGAGCAGGCCCCTCCTTCGTGCTCTCGGGAGGAGGTCATTAAATGAAAAAAAAATCACCCCACTACTCCATCCCCGACCCGCAAGTGCCGTGTCTGCTATAAAGGGGACCATTTTCACGTTTTCCCTCGCTTACGGCCATACTACCCTGAGAACGCCCGATCTCGTCCGATCTCGGAAGCTAAGCAGGGTCGGGCCTGGTTAGTACTTGGATGGGAGACCGCCTGGGAATACCAGCTGCTGTAAGCTTTTGCACCCACCTCCAATTCTCAACACGATTCACTGCTCTTTCCAAAAATTTTGGCTTTCATTAGTCATTCAACTTTCACTTATCCTGTGGTTTGAAATCGTTTCCTTCACGTTGATTTGACAGATCAACGTCTCTTTGGAATAAAATTAATGTCCAACAGAGGGAGCCGTCTGCACGGGCTCGGTCATGATAGCACTTGGACATGAAACAGCTTGGGATTTCCGCCTGCTGGATGCCTTTCCACCTCCACTGGAAAAGCCCACTTTTGCAACAAACATCAAATACTGCATCTGCGTGCTCGCAGAGGACCGTATGCGAGCCTGACAGGCTGCGCGCTCAAACCACCACGGGAGCGGGCCCCTCCTTCGTGCTCTCGGGAGGAGGTCATTAAATGGAAAAAAAAATCACCCCACTACTCCATCCCCGACCCGCAAGTGCCTTGTCTGCTATAAAGGGGACAATTTTCACGTTTTCCCTCGCTTATGGCCATACTACCCTGAGAACGCCCGATCTCGTCCGATCTCGGAAGCTAAGCAGGGTCGGGCCTGGTTAGTACTTGGATGGGAGACCGCCTGGGAATACCAGGTGCTGTAAGCTTTTGCACCCACCTCCAATTCTCAACACGATTCACTGCTCTTTCCAAAAATTTTGGCATTCATTCGTCATTCAACTTTCACTTATCCTGTGGTTTAAAATCGTTTCCTTCACGTTGATTTGACAGATCAACGTCTCTTTGGAATAAAATTAATGTCCAACAGAGGGAGCCGTCTGCACGGGGATCGGTCATGATAGCACTTGGACATGAAGCAGCTTGGGATTTCCGCCTGCTGGATGCCTTTGCACCTCCACTGGAAAAGCCCACTTTTGCAACAAACATCAAATACCGCATCTGCGTGCTCGCAGAGGACCGTATGCGAGCCTGACAGGCTGCGCGCTCAAACCACCACGGGAGCGGGCCCCTCCTTCGTGCTCTCGGGAGGAGGTCATTAAATGAAAAAAAAATCACCCCACTACTCCATCCCCGACCCGCAAGTGCCCTGTCTGCTATAAAGGGGACAATTTTCACATTTTCCCTCGCTTACGGCCATACTACCCTGAGAACGCCCGATCTCGTCCGATCTCGGTAGCTAAGCAGGGTCGGGCCTGGTTAGTACTTGAATGGGAGACCGCCTGTGAATACCAGGTGCTGTAAGCTTTTGCACCCACCTCCAATTCACAACACGATTCACTGCTCTTTCCAAAAATTTTGGCATTCATTCGTCATTCAACTTTCACTTATCCTGTGGTTTGAAATCGTTTCCTTCACGTTGATTTGACGGATCAACGTCTCTTTGGAATAAAATTAATGTCCAACAGAGGGAGACGTCTGCACGGGGATCGGTCATGATAGCACTTGGACATGAAGCAGCTTGGGATTTCCGCCTGCTGGATGCCTTTGCACCTCCACTGGAAAAGCCCACTTTTGCAACAAACATCAAATACTGCATCTGCGTGCTCGCAGAGGACCGTATGCGAGCCTGACAGGCTGCGCGCTCAAACCACCACGGGAGCGGGCCCCTCCTTCGTGCTCTCGGGAGGAGGTCATTAAATGAAAAAAAAATCACCCCACGACTCCATCCCCGACCCGCAAGTGCCATGTCTGCTATAAAGGGGACAATTTTCACGTTTTCCCTCGCTTACGGCCATACTACCCTGAGAACGCCCGATCTCGTCCGATCTCGGAAGCTAAGCAGGGCCGGGCCTGGTTAGTACTTGGATGGGAGACCGCCTGGGAATACCAGCTGCTGTAAGCTTTTGCACCCACCTCCAATTCTCAACACGATTCACTGCTCTATCCAAAAATTTTGGCTTTCATTAGTCATTCAACTTTCACTTATCCTGTGGTTTGAAATCGTTTCCTTCACGTTGATTTGACAGATCAACGTCTCTTTGGAATAAAATTAATGTCCAACAGAGGGAGCCGTCTGCACGGGGTCGGTCATGATAGCACTTGGACATGAAACAGCTTGGGATTTCCGCCTGCTGGATGCCTTTGCACCTCCACTGGAAAAGCCCACTTTTGCAACAAACATCAAATACCGCATCTGCGCGCTCGCAGAGGACCGAATGCGAGCCTGACAGGCTGCGCGCTCAAACCACCACGGGAGCGGGCCCCTCCTTCGTGCTCTCGGGAGGAGGTCATTAAATGAAAAAAAAATCACCCCACGACTCCATCCCCGACCCGCAAGTGCCATGTCTGCTATAAAGGGGACAATTTTCACGTTTTCCCTCGCTTACGGCCATACTACCCTGAGAACGCCCGATCTCGTCCGATCTCGGAAGCTAAGCAGGGCCGGGCCTGGTTAGTACTTGGATGGGAGACCGCCTGGGAATACCAGCTGCTGTAAGCTTTTGCACCCACCTCCAATTCTCAACACGATTCACTGCTCTATCCAAAAATTTTGGCTTTCATTAGTCATTCAACTTTCACTTATCCTGTGGTTTGAAATCGTTTCCTTCACGTTGATTTGACAGATCAACGTCTCTTTGGAATAAAATTAATGTCCAACAGAGGGAGCCGTCTGCACGGGGTCGGTCATGATAGCACTTGGACATGAAACAGCTTGGGATTTCCGCCTGCTGGATGCCTTTCCACCTCCACTGGAAAAGCCCACTTTTGCAACAAACATCAAATACTGCATCTGCGTGCTCGCAGAGGACCGTATGCGAGCCTGACAGGCTGCGCGCTCAAACCACCACGGGAGCGGGCCCCTCCTTCGTGCTCTCGGGAGGAGGTCATTAAATGAAAAAAAAATCACCCCACTACTCCATCCCCGACCCGCAAGTGCCTTGTCTGCTATAAAGGGGACAATTTTCACGTTTTCCCTCGCTTATGGCCATACTACCCTGAGAACGCCCGATCTCGTCCGATCTCGGAAGCTAAGCAGGGTCGGGCCTGGTTAGTACTTGGATGGGAGACCGCCTGGGAATACCAGGTGCTGTAAGCTTTTGCACCCACCTCCAATTCTCAACACGATTCACTGCTCTTTCCAAAAATTTTGGCATTCATTCGTCATTCAACTTTCACTTATCCTGTGGTTTAAAATCGTTTCCTTCACGTTGATTTGACAGATCAACGTCTCTTTGGAATAAAATTAATGTCCAACAGAGGGAGCCGTCTGCACGGGGATCGGTCATGATAGCACTTGGACATGAAACAGCTTGGGATTTCCGCCTGCTGGATGCGTTTGCACCTCCACTGGAAAAGCCCACTTTTGCAACAAACATCAAATACCGCATCTGCGCGCTCGCAGAGGACCGTATGCGAGCCTGACAGGCTGCGCGCTCAAACCACCACGGGAGCAGGCCCCTCCTTCGTGCTCTCGGGAGGAGGTCATTAAATGAAAAAAAAATCACCCCACTACTCCATCCCCGACCCGCAAGTGCCGTGTCTGCTATAAAGGGGACCATTTTCACGTTTTCCCTCGCTTACGGCCATACTACCCTGAGAACGCCCGATCTCGTCCGATCTCGGAAGCTAAGCAGGGTCGGGCCTGGTTAGTACTTGGATGGGAGACCGCCTGGGAATACCAGCTGCTGTAAGCTTTTGCACCCACCTCCAATTCTCAACACGATTCACTGCTCTTTCCAAAAATTTTGGCTTTCATTAGTCATTCAACTTTCACTTATCCTGTGGTTTGAAATCGTTTCCTTCACGTTGATTTGACAGATCAACGTCTCTTTGGAATAAAATTAATGTCCAACAGAGGGAGCCGTCTGCACGGGCTCGGTCATGATAGCACTTGGACATGAAACAGCTTGGGATTTCCGCCTGCTGGATGCCTTTCCACCTCCACTGGAAAAGCCCACTTTTGCAACAAACATCAAATACTGCATCTGCGTGCTCGCAGAGGACCGTATGCGAGCCTGACAGGCTGCGCGCTCAAACCACCACGGGAGCGGGCCCCTCCTTCGTGCTCTCGGGAGGAGGTCATTAAATGGAAAAAAAAATCACCCCACTACTCCATCCCCGACCCGCAAGTGCCTTGTCTGCTATAAAGGGGACAATTTTCACGTTTTCCCTCGCTTATGGCCATACTACCCTGAGAACGCCCGATCTCGTCCGATCTCGGAAGCTAAGCAGGGTCGGGCCTGGTTAGTACTTGGATGGGAGACCGCCTGGGAATACCAGGTGCTGTAAGCTTTTGCACCCACCTCCAATTCTCAACACGATTCACTGCTCTTTCCAAAAATTTTGGCATTCATTCGTCATTCAACTTTCACTTATCCTGTGGTTTAAAATCGTTTCCTTCACGTTGATTTGACAGATCAACGTCTCTTTGGAATAAAATTAATGTCCAACAGAGGGAGCCGTCTGCACGGGGATCGGTCATGATAGCACTTGGACATGAAGCAGCTTGGGATTTCCGCCTGCTGGATGCCTTTGCACCTCCACTGGAAAAGCCCACTTTTGCAACAAACATCAAATACCGCATCTGCGTGCTCGCAGAGGACCGTATGCGAGCCTGACAGGCTGCGCGCTCAAACCACCACGGGAGCGGGCCCCTCCTTCGTGCTCTCGGGAGGAGGTCATTAAATGAAAAAAAAATCACCCCACTACTCCATCCCCGACCCGCAAGTGCCCTGTCTGCTATAAAGGGGACAATTTTCACATTTTCCCTCGCTTACGGCCATACTACCCTGAGAACGCCCGATCTCGTCCGATCTCGGTAGCTAAGCAGGGTCGGGCCTGGTTAGTACTTGAATGGGAGACCGCCTGTGAATACCAGGTGCTGTAAGCTTTTGCACCCACCTCCAATTCACAACACGATTCACTGCTCTTTCCAAAAATTTTGGCATTCATTCGTCATTCAACTTTCACTTATCCTGTGGTTTGAAATCGTTTCCTTCACGTTGATTTGACGGATCAACGTCTCTTTGGAATAAAATTAATGTCCAACAGAGGGAGACGTCTGCACGGGGATCGGTCATGATAGCACTTGGACATGAAGCAGCTTGGGATTTCCGCCTGCTGGATGCCTTTGCACCTCCACTGGAAAAGCCCACTTTTGCAACAAACATCAAATACTGCATCTGCGTGCTCGCAGAGGACCGTATGCGAGCCTGACAGGCTGCGCGCTCAAACCACCACGGGAGCGGGCCCCTCCTTCGTGCTCTCGGGAGGAGGTCATGAAATGAAAAAAAAATCACCCCACTACTCCATCCCCGACCCGCAAGTGCCTTGTCTGCTATAAAGGGGACAATTTTCGCGTTTTCCCTCGCTTATGGCCATACTACCCTGAGAACGCCCGATCTAGTCCGATCTCGGAAGCTAAGCAGGGTCGGGCCTGGTTAGTACTTGGATGGGAGACCACCTGGGAATACCAGGTGCTCTAAGCTTTTGCACCCACCTCCAATTCTCAACACGATTCACTGCTCTTTCCAAAAATTTTGGCTTTCATTAGTCAGTCAACTATCACTTATCCTGTGGTTTGAAATCGTTTCCTTCACGTTGATTTGACAGATCAACGTCTCTTTGGAATAAAATTAATGTCCGACAGAGGGAGCCGTCTGCACGGGGTCGGTCATGATAGCACTTGGACATGAAACAGCTTGGGATTTCCGCCTGCTGGATGCCTTTGCACCTCCACTGGAAAAGCCCACTTTTGCAACAAACATCAAATACTGCATCTGCGTGCTCGCAGAGGACCGTATGCGAGCCTGACAGGCTGCGCGCTCAAACCACCACGGGAGCGGGCCCCTCCTTCGTGCTCTCGGGAGGAGGTCATTAAATGAAAAAAAAATCACCACACTACTCCATCCCCTACCCGCAAGTGCCTTGTCTGCTATAAAGGGGACAATTTTCACGTTTTCCCTCGCTTACGGCCATACTACCCTGAGAACGCCCGATCTCGTCCGATCTCGGAAGCTAAGCAGGGTCGGGCCTGGTTAGTACTTGGATGGGAGACCGCCTGGGAATACCAGGTGCTGTAAGCTTTTGCACCCACCTCCAAATCACAACACGATTCACTGCTCTTTCCAAAAATTTTGGCATTCATTCGTCATTCAACTTTCACTTATCCTGTGGTTTGAAATCGTTTCCTTCACGTTGATTTGACAGATCAACGTCTCTTTGGAATAAAATTAATGTCCAACAGAGGGAGCCGTCAGCACGGGGATCGGTCATGATAGCACTTGGACATGAAGCAGCTTGGGATTTCCGCCTGCTGGATACCTTTGCACCTCCACTGGAAAAGCCCACTTTTGCAACAAACATCAAATACTGCATCTGCGTGCTCGCAGCGGACCGTATGCGAGCCTGACAGGCTGCGCGCTCAAACCACCACGGGAGCGGGCCCCTCCTTCGTGCTCTCGGGAGGAGGTCATTAAATGAAAAAAAAATCACCCCACGACTCCATCCCCGACCCGCAAGTGCCATGTCTGCTATAAAGGGGACAATTTTCACGTTTTCCCTCGCTTACGGCCATACTACCCTGAGAACGCCCGATCTCGTCCGATCTCGGAAGCTAAGCAGGGTCGGGCCTGGTTAGTACTTGGATGGGAGACCGCCTGGGAATACCAGGTGCTGTAAGCTTTTGCACCCACCTCCAAATCACAACACGATTCACTGCTCTTTCCAAAAATTTTGGCATTCATTCGTCATTCAACTTTCACTTATCCTGTGGTTTGAAATCGTTTCCTTCACGTTGATTTGACAGATCAACGTCTCTTTGGAATAAAATTAATGTCCAACAGAGGGAGCCGTCAGCACGGGGATCGGTCATGATAGCACTTGGACATGAAGCAGCTTGGGATTTCCGCCTGCTGGATACCTTTGCACCTCCACTGGAAAAGCCCACTTTTGCAACAAACATCAAATACTGCATCTGCGTGCTCGCAGCGGACCGTATGCGAGCCTGACAGGCTGCGCGCTCAAACCACCACGGGAGCGGGCCCCTCCTTCGTGCTCTCGGGAGGAGGTCATTAAATGAAAAAAAAATCACCCCACTACTCCATCCCCGACCCGCAAGTGCCGTGTCTGCTATAAAGGGGACAATTTTCACGTTTTCCCTCGCTTACGGCCATACTACCCTGAGAACGCCCGATCTCGTCCGATCTCGGAAGCTAAGCAGGGTCGGGCCTGGTTAGTACTTGGATGGGAGACCGCCTGGGAATACCAGGTGCTGTAAGCTTTTGCACCCACCTCCAATTCTCAACACGATTCACTGCTCTTTCCAAAAATTTTGGCATTCATTCGTCATTCAACTTTCACTTATCCTGTGGTTTAAAATCGTTTCCTTCACGTTGATTTGACAGATCAACGTCTCTTTGGAATAAAATTAATGTCCAACAGAGGGAGCCGTCTGCACGGGAATCGGTAATGATAGCACTTGGACATGAAACAGCTTGGGATTTCCGCCTGCTGGATGCCTATGCACCTCCACTGGAAAAGCCCACTTTTGCAACAGACATCAAGTACAGCCTCTGCGCGCTCGCAGAGGACCGTATGCGAGCCTGACAGGCTGCGCGCTCAAACCACCACGGGAGCGGGCCCCTCCTTTGTGCACTCCGGAGGAGGTTTATTAAATGAAAAAAAATCACCCCACTACTCCACCCCCGACCCAGAAGTGCCCTGTCTGCTATAAAGAGGACAATTTTCGCGTTTTCCCTCGCTTACGGCCATACTACCCTGAGAACGCCCGATCTCGTCCGATCTCGGAAGCTAAGCAGGGTCGGGCCTGGTTAGTACTTGGATGGGAGACCGCCTGGGAATACCAGGTGCTGTAAGCTTTTGCACCCACCTCCAATTCTCAACACGATTCACTGCTCTTTCCAAAAATTTTGGCATTCATTCGTCATTCAACTTTCACTTATCCTGTGGTTTGAAATCGTTTCCTTCACGTTGATTTGACAGATCAACGTCTCTTTGGAATAAAATTAATGTCCAACAGAGGGAGCCGTCTGCACGGGGATCGGTCATGATAGCACTTGGACATGAAACAGCTTGGGATTTCCGCCTGCTGGATGCCTTTGCACCTCCACTGGAAAAGCCCACTTTTGCAACAAACATCAAATACCGCATCTGCGCGCTCGCAGAGGACCGAATGCGAGCCTGACAGGCTGCGCGCTCAAACCACCACGGGAGCGGGCCCCTCCTTCGTGCTCTCGGGAGGAGGTCATTAAATGAAAAAAAAATCACCCCACGACTCCATCCCCGACCCGCAAGTGCCATGTCTGCTATAAAGGGGACAATTTTCACGTTTTCCCTCGCTTACGCCCATACTACCCTGAGAACGCCCGATCTCGTCTGGAAAAGCCCACTTTTGCAACAAACATCAAATACCGCATCTGCGCGCTCGCAGAGGACCGAATGCGAGCCTGACAGGCTGCGCGCTCAAACCACCACGGGAGCGGGCCCCTCCTTCGTGCTCTCGGGAGGAGGTCATTAAATGAAAAAAAAATCACCCCACGACTCCATCCCCGACCCGCAAGTGCCATGTCTGCTATAAAGGGGACAATTTTCACGTTTTCCCTCGCTTACGCCCATACTACCCTGAGAACGCCCGATCTCGTCCGATCTCGGAAGCTAAGCAGGGTCGGGCCTGGTTAGTACTTGGATGGGAGACCGCCTGGGAATACCAGCTGCTGTAAGCTTTTGCACCCACCTCCAATTCTCAACACGATTCACTGCTCTTTCCAAAAATTTTGGCTTTCATTAGTCATTCAACTTTCACTTATCCTGTGGTTTGAAATCGTTTCCTTCACGTTGATTTGACAGATCAACGTCTCTTTGGAATAAAATTAATGTCCAACAGAGGGAGCCGTCTGCACGGGGTCGGTCATGATAGCACTTGGACATGAAACAGCTTGGGATTTCCGCCTGCTGGATGCCTTTCCACCTCCACTGGAAAAGCCCACTTTTGCAACAAACATCAAATACTGCATCTGCGTGCTCGCAGAGGACCGTATGCGAGCCTGACAGGCTGCG
The DNA here is from genome assembly GCF_025434085.1 of Hippocampus zosterae. Classification (NCBI taxonomy): domain Eukaryota; kingdom Metazoa; phylum Chordata; class Actinopteri; order Syngnathiformes; family Syngnathidae; genus Hippocampus; species Hippocampus zosterae. The sequence goes on along the minus strand of NC_067451.1, from coordinate 41,984,203 downwards.
CGCTCAAACCACCACGGGAGCGGGCCCCTCCTTCGTGCTCTCGGGAGGAGGTCATTAAATGAAAAAAAAATCACCCCACTTCTCCATCCCCGACCCGCAAGTGCCGTGTCTGCTATAAAGGGGACAATTTTCACGTTTTCCCTCGCTTACGGCCATACTACCCTGAGAACGCCCGATCTCGTCCGATCTCGGAAGCTAAGCAGGGTCGGGCCTGGTTAGTACTTGGATGGGAGACCGCCTGGGAATACCAGGTGCTGTAAGCTTTTGCACCCACCTCCAATTCTCAACACGATTCACTGCTCTTTCCAAAAATTTTGGCATTCATTCGTCATTCAACTTTCACTTATCCTGTGGTTTAAAATCGTTTCCTTCACGTTGATTTGACAGATCAACGTCTCTTTGGAATAAAATTAATGTCCAACAGAGGGAGCCGTCTGCACGGGAATCGGTAATGATAGCACTTGGACATGAAACAGCTTGGGATTTCCGCCTGCTGGATGCCTATGCACCTCCACTGGAAAAGCCCACTTTTGCAACAGACATCAAGTACAGCCTCTGCGCGCTCGCAGAGGACCGTATGCGAGCCTGACAGGCTGCGCGCTCAAACCACCACGGGAGCGGGCCCCTCCTTTGTGCACTCCGGAGGAGGTTTATTAAATGAAAAAAAATCACCCCACTACTCCACCCCCGACCCAGAAGTGCCTTGTCTGCTATAAAGAGGACAATTTTCGCGTTTTCCCTCGCTTACGGCCATACTACCCTGAGAACGCCCGATCTCGTCCGATCTCGGAAGCTAAGCAGGGTCGGGCCTGGTTAGTACTTGGATGGGAGACCGCCTGGGAATACCAGGTGCTGTAAGCTTTTGCACCCACCTCCAATTCTCAACACGATTCACTGCTCTTTCCAAAAATTTTGGCATTCATTCGTCATTCAACTTTCACTTATCCTGTGGTTTGAAATCGTTTCCTTCACGTTGATTTGACAGATCAACGTCTCTTTGGAATAAAATTAATGTCCAACAGAGGGAGCCGTCTGCACGGGGATCGGTCATGATAGCACTTGGACATGAAACAGCTTGGGATTTCCGCCTGCTGGATGCCTTTGCACCTCCACTGGAAAAGCCCACTTTTGCAACAAACATCAAATACCGCATCTGCGCGCTCGCAGAGGACCGAATGCGAGCCTGACAGGCTGCGCGCTCAAACCACCACGGGAGCGGGCCCCTCCTTCGTGCTCTCGGGAGGAGGTCATTAAATGAAAAAAAAATCACCCCACGACTCCATCCCCGACCCGCAAGTGCCATGTCTGCTATAAAGGGGACAATTTTCACGTTTTCCCTCGCTTACGGCCATACTACCCTGAGAACGCCCGATCTCGTCCGATCTCGGAAGCTAAGCAGGGTCGGGCCTGGTTAGTACTTGGATGGGAGACCGCCTGGGAATACCAGCTGCTGTAAGCTTTTGCACCCACCTCCAATTCTCAACACGATTCACTGCTCTATCCAAAAATTTTGGCTTTCATTAGTCATTCAACTTTCACTTATCCTGTGGTTTGAAATCGTTTCCTTCACGTTGATTTGACAGATCAACGTCTCTTTGGAATAAAATTAATGTCCAACAGAGGGAGCCGTCTGCACGGGGTCGGTCATGATAGCACTTGGACATGAAACAGCTTGGGATTTCCGCCTGCTGGATGCCTTTCCACCTCCACTGGAAAAGCCCACTTTTGCAACAAACATCAAATACTGCATCTGCGTGCTCGCAGAGGACCGTATGCGAGCCTGACAGGCTGCGCGCTCAAACCACCACGGGAGCGGGCCCCTCCTTCGTGCTCTCGGGAGGAGGTCATTAAATGAAAAAAAAATCACCCCACTACTCCATCCCCGACCCGCAAGTGCCTTGTCTGCTATAAAGGGGACAATTTTCACGTTTTCCCTCGCTTATGGCCATACTACCCTGAGAACGCCCGATCTCGTCCGATCTCGGAAGCTAAGCAGGGTCGGGCCTGGTTAGTACTTGGATGGGAGACCGCCTGGGAATACCAGGTGCTGTAAGCTTTTGCACCCACCTCCAATTCTCAACACGATTCACTGCTCTTTCCAAAAATTTTGGCATTCATTCGTCATTCAACTTTCACTTATCCTGTGGTTTAAAATCGTTTCCTTCACGTTGATTTGACAGATCAACGTCTCTTTGGAATAAAATTAATGTCCAACAGAGGGAGCCGTCTGCACGGGGATCGGTCATGATAGCACTTGGACATGAAACAGCTTGGGATTTCCGCCTGCTGGATGCGTTTGCACCTCCACTGGAAAAGCCCACTTTTGCAACAAACATCAAATACCGCATCTGCGCGCTCGCAGAGGACCGTATGCGAGCCTGACAGGCTGCGCGCTCAAACCACCACGGGAGCAGGCCCCTCCTTCGTGCTCTCGGGAGGAGGTCATTAAATGAAAAAAAAATCACCCCACTACTCCATCCCCGACCCGCAAGTGCCGTGTCTGCTATAAAGGGGACCATTTTCACGTTTTCCCTCGCTTACGGCCATACTACCCTGAGAACGCCCGATCTCGTCCGATCTCGGAAGCTAAGCAGGGTCGGGCCTGGTTAGTACTTGGATGGGAGACCGCCTGGGAATACCAGGTGCTGTAAGCTTTTGCACCCACCTCCAATTCTCAACACGATTCACTGCTCTTTCCAAAAATTTTGGCTTTCATTAGTCATTCAACTTTCACTTATCCTGTGGTTTGAAATCGTTTCCTTCACGTTGATTTGACAGATCAAGTTCTCTTTGGAATAAAATTAATGTCCAACAGAGGGAGCCGTCTGCACGGGGTCGTTCATGATAGCACTTGGACATGAAACAGCTTGGGATTTCCGCCTGCTGGATGCCTTTGCACCTCCACTGGAAAAGCCCACTTTTGCAACAAACATCAAATACTGCATCTGCGTGCTCGCAGAGGACCGTATGCGAGCCTGACAGGCTGCGCGCTCAAACCACCACGGGAGCGGGCCCCTCCTTCGTGCTCTCGGGAGGAGGTCATTAAATGAAAAAAAAAATCACCCCACTACTCCATCCCCGACCCGCAAGTGCCGTGTCTGCTATAAAGGGGACAATTTTCACGTTTTCCCTCGCTTACGGCCATACTACCCTGAGAACGCCCGATCTCGTCCGATCTCGGAAGCTAAGCAGGGTCGGGCCTGGTTAGTACTTGGATGGGAGACCGCCTGGGAATACCAGGTGCTGTAAGCTTTTGCACCCACCTCCAATTCTCAACACGATTCACTGCTCTTTCCAAAAATTTTGGCATTCATTCGTCATTCAACTTTCACTTATCCTGTGGTTTAAAATCGTTTCCTTCACGTTGATTTGACAGATCAACGTCTCTTTGGAATAAAATTAATGTCCAACAGAGGGAGCCGTCTGCACGGGAATCGGTAATGATAGCACTTGGACATGAAACAGCTTGGGATTTCCGCCTGCTGGATGCCTATGCACCTCCACTGGAAAAGCCCACTTTTGCAACAGACATCAAGTACAGCCTCTGCGCGCTCGCAGAGGACCGTATGCGAGCCTGACAGGCTGCGCGCTCAAACCACCACGGGAGCGGGCCCCTCCTTTGTGCACTCCGGAGGAGGTTTATTAAATGAAAAAAAATCACCCCACTACTCCACCCCCGACCCAGAAGTGCCCTGTCTGCTATAAAGAGGACAATTTTCGCGTTTTCCCTCGCTTACGGCCATACTACCCTGAGAACGCCCGATCTCGTCCGATCTCGGAAGCTAAGCAGGGTCGGGCCTGGTTAGTACTTGGATGGGAGACCGCCTGGGAATACCAGGTGCTGTAAGCTTTTGCACCCACCTCCAATTCTCAACACGATTCACTGCTCTTTCCAAAAATTTTGGCATTCATTCGTCATTCAACTTTCACTTATCCTGTGGTTTGAAATCGTTTCCTTCACGTTGATTTGACAGATCAACGTCTCTTTGGAATAAAATTAATGTCCAACAGAGGGAGCCGTCTGCACGGGGATCGGTCATGATAGCACTTGGACATGAAACAGCTTGGGATTTCCGCCTGCTGGATGCCTTTGCACCTCCACTGGAAAAGCCCACTTTTGCAACAAACATCAAATACCGCATCTGCGCGCTCGCAGAGGACCGAATGCGAGCCTGACAGGCTGCGCGCTCAAACCACCACGGGAGCGGGCCCCTCCTTCGTGCTCTCGGGAGGAGGTCATTAAATGAAAAAAAAATCACCCCACGACTCCATCCCCGACCCGCAAGTGCCATGTCTGCTATAAAGGGGACAATTTTCACGTTTTCCCTCGCTTACGGCCATACTACCCTGAGAACGCCCGATCTCGTCCGATCTCGGAAGCTAAGCAGGGTCGGGCCTGGTTAGTACTTGGATGGGAGACCGCCTGGGAATACCAGCTGCTGTAA
>NC_067451.1:41889758-41977258 GCF_025434085.1 Hippocampus zosterae | reverse complement strand
CTTCACGTTGATTTGACAGATCAACGTCTCTTTGGAATAAAATTAATGTCCGACAGAGGGAGCCGTCTGCACGGGGTCGGTCATGATAGCACTTGGACATGAAACAGCTTGGGATTTCCGCCTGCTGGATGCCTTTGCACCTCCACTGGAAAAGCCCACTTTTGCAACAAACATCAAATACTGCATCTGCGTGCTCGCAGAGGACCGTATGCGAGCCTGACAGGCTGCGCGCTCAAACCACCACGGGAGCGGGCCCCTCCTTCGTGCTCTCGGGAGGAGGTCATTAAATGAAAAAAAAATCACCACACTACTCCATCCCCTACCCGCAAGTGCCTTGTCTGCTATAAAGGGGACAATTTTCACGTTTTCCCTCGCTTACGGCCATACTACCCTGAGAACGCCCGATCTCGTCCGATCTCGGAAGCTAAGCAGGGTCGGGCCTGGTTAGTACTTGGATGGGAGACCGCCTGGGAATACCAGGTGCTGTAAGCTTTTGCACCCACCTCCAAATCACAACACGATTCACTGCTCTTTCCAAAAATTTTGGCATTCATTCGTCATTCAACTTTCACTTATCCTGTGGTTTGAAATCGTTTCCTTCACGTTGATTTGACAGATCAACGTCTCTTTGGAATAAAATTAATGTCCAACAGAGGGAGCCGTCAGCACGGGGATCGGTCATGATAGCACTTGGACATGAAGCAGCTTGGGATTTCCGCCTGCTGGATACCTTTGCACCTCCACTGGAAAAGCCCACTTTTGCAACAAACATCAAATACTGCATCTGCGTGCTCGCAGCGGACCGTATGCGAGCCTGACAGGCTGCGCGCTCAAACCACCACGGGAGCGGGCCCCTCCTTCGTGCTCTCGGGAGGAGGTCATTAAATGAAAAAAAAATCACCCCACGACTCCATCCCCGACCCGCAAGTGCCATGTCTGCTATAAAGGGGACAATTTTCACGTTTTCCCTCGCTTACGGCCATACTACCCTGAGAACGCCCGATCTCGTCCGATCTCGGAAGCTAAGCAGGGTCGGGCCTGGTTAGTACTTGGATGGGAGACCGCCTGGGAATACCAGGTGCTGTAAGCTTTTGCACCCACCTCCAAATCACAACACGATTCACTGCTCTTTCCAAAAATTTTGGCATTCATTCGTCATTCAACTTTCACTTATCCTGTGGTTTGAAATCGTTTCCTTCACGTTGATTTGACAGATCAACGTCTCTTTGGAATAAAATTAATGTCCAACAGAGGGAGCCGTCAGCACGGGGATCGGTCACGATAGCACTTGGACATGAAGCAGCTTGGGATTTCCGCCTGCTGGATACCTTTGCACCTCCACTGGAAAAGCCCACTTTTGCAACAAACATCAAATACTGCATCTGCGTGCTCGCAGCGGACCGTATGCGAGCCTGACAGGCTGCGCGCTCAAACCACCACGGGAGCGGGCCCCTCCTTCGTGCTCTCGGGAGGAGGTCATTAAATGAAAAAAAAATCACCCCACTACTCCATCCCCGACCCGCAAGTGCCGTGTCTGCTATAAAGGGGACAATTTTCACGTTTTCCCTCGCTTACGGCCATACTACCCTGAGAACGCCCGATCTCGTCCGATCTCGGAAGCTAAGCAGGGTCGGGCCTGGTTAGTACTTGGATGGGAGACCGCCTGGGAATACCAGGTGCTGTAAGCTTTTGCACCCACCTCCAATTCTCAACACGATTCACTGCTCTTTCCAAAAATTTTGGCTTTCATTAGTCATTCAACTTTCACTTATCCTGTGGTTTGAAATCGTTTCCTTCACGTTGATTTGACAGATCAAGTTCTCTTTGGAATAAAATTAATGTCCAACAGAGGGAGCCGTCTGCACGGGGTCGGTCATGATAGCACTTGGACATGAAACAGCTTGGGATTTCCGCCTGCTGGATGCCTTTCCACCTCCACTGGAAAAGCCCACTTTTGCAACAAACATCAAATACTGCATCTGCGTGCTCGCAGAGGACCGTATGCGAGCCTGACAGGCTGCGCGCTCAAACCACCACGGGAGCGGGCCCCTCCTTCGTGCTCTCGGGAGGAGGTCATTAAATGAAAAAAAAATCACCCCACTTCTCCATCCCCGACCCGCAAGTGCCGTGTCTGCTATAAAGGGGACAATTTTCACGTTTTCCCTCGCTTACGGCCATACTACCCTGAGAACGCCCGATCTCGTCCGATCTCGGAAGCTAAGCAGGGTCGGGCCTGGTTAGTACTTGGATGGGAGACCGCCTGGGAATACCAGGTGCTGTAAGCTTTTGCACCCACCTCCAATTCTCAACACGATTCACTGCTCTTTCCAAAAATTTTGGCATTCATTCGTCATTCAACTTTCACTTATCCTGTGGTTTAAAATCGTTTCCTTCACGTTGATTTGACAGATCAACGTCTCTTTGGAATAAAATTAATGTCCAACAGAGGGAGCCGTCTGCACGGGAATCGGTAATGATAGCACTTGGACATGAAACAGCTTGGGATTTCCGCCTGCTGGATGCCTATGCACCTCCACTGGAAAAGCCCACTTTTGCAACAGACATCAAGTACAGCCTCTGCGCGCTCGCAGAGGACCGTATGCGAGCCTGACAGGCTGCGCGCTCAAACCACCACGGGAGCGGGCCCCTCCTTTGTGCACTCCGGAGGAGGTTTATTAAATGAAAAAAAATCACCCCACTACTCCACCCCCGACCCAGAAGTGCCTTGTCTGCTATAAAGAGGACAATTTTCGCGTTTTCCCTCGCTTACGGCCATACTACCCTGAGAACGCCCGATCTCGTCCGATCTCGGAAGCTAAGCAGGGTCGGGCCTGGTTAGTACTTGGATGGGAGACCGCCTGGGAATACCAGGTGCTGTAAGCTTTTGCACCCACCTCCAATTCTCAACACGATTCACTGCTCTTTCCAAAAATTTTGGCATTCATTCGTCATTCAACTTTCACTTATCCTGTGGTTTGAAATCGTTTCCTTCACGTTGATTTGACAGATCAACGTCTCTTTGGAATAAAATTAATGTCCAACAGAGGGAGCCGTCTGCACGGGGATCGGTCATGATAGCACTTGGACATGAAACAGCTTGGGATTTCCGCCTGCTGGATGCCTTTGCACCTCCACTGGAAAAGCCCACTTTTGCAACAAACATCAAATACCGCATCTGCGCGCTCGCAGAGGACCGAATGCGAGCCTGACAGGCTGCGCGCTCAAACCACCACGGGAGCGGGCCCCTCCTTCGTGCTCTCGGGAGGAGGTCATTAAATGAAAAAAAAATCACCCCACGACTCCATCCCCGACCCGCAAGTGCCATGTCTGCTATAAAGGGGACAATTTTCACGTTTTCCCTCGCTTACGGCCATACTACCCTGAGAACGCCCGATCTCGTCCTATCTCGGAAGCTAAGCAGGGTCGGGCCTGGTTAGTACTTGGATGGGAGACCGCCTGGGAATACCAGCTGCTGTAAGCTTTTGCACCCACCTCCAATTCTCAACACGATTCACTGCTCTATCCAAAAATTTTGGCTTTCATTAGTCATTCAACTTTCACTTATCCTGTGGTTTGAAATCGTTTCCTTCACGTTGATTTGACAGATCAACGTCTCTTTGGAATAAAATTAATGTCCAACAGAGGGAGCCGTCTGCACGGGGTCGGTCATGATAGCACTTGGACATGAAACAGCTTGGGATTTCCGCCTGCTGGATGCCTTTCCACCTCCACTGGAAAAGCCCACTTTTGCAACAAACATCAAATACTGCATCTGCGTGCTCGCAGAGGACCGTATGCGAGCCTGACAGGCTGCGCGCTCAAACCACCACGGGAGCGGGCCCCTCCTTCGTGCTCTCGGGAGGAGGTCATTAAATGAAAAAAAAATCACCCCACTACTCCATCCCCGACCCGCAAGTGCCTTGTCTGCTATAAAGGGGACAATTTTCACGTTTTCCCTCGCTTATGGCCATACTACCCTGAGAACGCCCGATCTCGTCCGATCTCGGAAGCTAAGCAGGGTCGGGCCTGGTTAGTACTTGGATGGGAGACCGCCTGGGAATACCAGGTGCTGTAAGCTTTTGCACCCACCTCCAATTCTCAACACGATTCACTGCTCTTTCCAAAAATTTTGGCATTCATTCGTCATTCAACTTTCACTTATCCTGTGGTTTAAAATCGTTTCCTTCACGTTGATTTGACAGATCAACGTCTCTTTGGAATAAAATTAATGTCCAACAGAGGGAGCCGTCTGCACGGGGATCGGTCATGATAGCACTTGGACATGAAACAGCTTGGGATTTCCGCCTGCTGGATGCGTTTGCACCTCCACTGGAAAAGCCCACTTTTGCAACAAACATCAAATACCGCATCTGCGCGCTCGCAGAGGACCGTATGCGAGCCTGACAGGCTGCGCGCTCAAACCACCACGGGAGCAGGCCCCTCCTTCGTGCTCTCGGGAGGAGGTCATTAAATGAAAAAAAAATCACCCCACTACTCCATCCCCGACCCGCAAGTGCCGTGTCTGCTATAAAGGGGACAATTTTCACGTTTTCCCTCGCTTACGGCCATACTACCCTGAGAACGCCCGATCTCGTCCGATCTCGGAAGCTAAGCAGGGTCGGGCCTGGTTAGTACTTGGATGGGAGACCGCCTGGGAATACCAGGTGCTGTAAGCTTTTGCACCCACCTCCAATTCTCAACACGATTCACTGCTCTTTCCAAAAATTTTGGCTTTCATTAGTCATTCAACTTTCACTTATCCTGTGGTTTGAAATCGTTTCCTTCACGTTGATTTGACAGATCAAGTTCTCTTTGGAATAAAATTAATGTCCAACAGAGGGAGCCGTCTGCACGGGGTCGTTCATGATAGCACTTGGACATGAAACAGCTTGGGATTTCCGCCTGCTGGATGCCTTTGCACCTCCACTGGAAAAGCCCACTTTTGCAACAAACATCAAATACTGCATCTGCGTGCTCGCAGAGGACCGTATGCGAGCCTGACAGGCTGCGCGCTCAAACCACCACGGGAGCGGGCCCCTCCTTCGTGCTCTCGGGAGGAGGTCATTAAATGAAAAAAAAATCACCCCACTACTCCATCCCCGACCCGCAAGTGCCGTGTCTGCTATAAAGGGGACAATTTTCACGTTTTCCCTCGCTTACGGCCATACTACCCTGAGAACGCCCGATCTCGTCCGATCTCGGAAGCTAAGCAGGGTCGGGCCTGGTTAGTACTTGGATGGGAGACCGCCTGGGAATACCAGGTGCTGTAAGCTTTTGCACCCACCTCCAATTCTCAACACGATTCACTGCTCTTTCCAAAAATTTTGGCATTCATTCGTCATTCAACTTTCACTTATCCTGTGGTTTGAAATCGTTTCCTTCACGTTGATTTGACAGATCAACGTCTCTTTGGAATAAAATTAATGTCCAACAGAGGGAGCCGTCTGCACGGGGATCGGTCATGATAGCACTTGGACATGAAACAGCTTGGGATTTCCGCCTGCTGGATGCCTTTGCACCTCCACTGGAAAAGCCCACTTTTGCAACAAACATCAAATACCGCATCTGCGCGCTCGCAGAGGACCGAATGCGAGCCTGACAGGCTGCGCGCTCAAACCACCACGGGAGCGGGCCCCTCCTTCGTGCTCTCGGGAGGAGGTCATTAAATGAAAAAAAAATCACCCCACGACTCCATCCCCGACCCGCAAGTGCCATGTCTGCTATAAAGGGGACAATTTTCACGTTTTCCCTCGCTTACGGCCATGCTACCCTGAGAACGCCCGATCTCGTCCGATCTCGGAAGCTAAGCAGGGTCGGGCCTGGTTAGTACTTGGATGGGAGACCGCCTGGGAATACCAGCTGCTGTAAGCTTTTGCACCCACCTCCAATTCTCAACACGATTCACTGCTCTTTCCAAAAATTTTGGCTTTCATTAGTCATTCAACTTTCACTTATCCTGTGGTTTGAAATCGTTTCCTTCACGTTGATTTGACAGATCAACGTCTCTTTGGAATAAAATTAATGTCCAACAGAGGGAGCCGTCTGCACGGGGTCGGTCATGATAGCACTTGGACATGAAACAGCTTGGGATTTCCGCCTGCTGGATGCCTTTCCACCTCCACTGGAAAAGCCCACTTTTGCAACAAACATCAAATACTGCATCTGCGTGCTCGCAGAGGACCGTATGCGAGCCTGACAGGCTGCGCGCTCAAACCACCACGGGAGCGGGCCCCTCCTTCGTGCTCTCGGGAGGAGGTCATTAAATGAAAAAAAAATCACCCCACTACTCCATCCCCGACCCGCAAGTGCCTTGTCTGCTATAAAGGGGACAATTTTCACGTTTTCCCTCGCTTATGGCCATACTACCCTGAGAACGCCCGATCTCGTCCGATCTCGGAAGCTAAGCAGGGTCGGGCCTGGTTAGTACTTGGATGGGAGACCGCCTGGGAATACCAGGTGCTGTAAGCTTTTGCACCCACCTCCAATTCTCAACACGATTCACTGCTCTTTCCAAAAATTTTGGCATTCATTCGTCATTCAACTTTCACTTATCCTGTGGTTTAAAATCGTTTCCTTCACGTTGATTTGACAGATCAACGTCTCTTTGGAATAAAATTAATGTCCAACAGAGGGAGCCGTCTGCACGGGGATCGGTCATGATAGCACTTGGACATGAAACAGCTTGGGATTTCCGCCTGCTGGATGCGTTTGCACCTCCACTGGAAAAGCCCACTTTTGCAACAAACATCAAATACCGCATCTGCGCGCTCGCAGAGGACCGTATGCGAGCCTGACAGGCTGCGCGCTCAAACCACCACGGGAGCAGGCCCCTCCTTCGTGCTCTCGGGAGGAGGTCATTAAATGAAAAAAAAATCACCCCACTACTCCATCCCCGACCCGCAAGTGCCGTGTCTGCTATAAAGGGGACCATTTTCACGTTTTCCCTCGCTTACGGCCATACTACCCTGAGAACGCCCGATCTCGTCCGATCTCGGAAGCTAAGCAGGGTCGGGCCTGGTTAGTACTTGGATGGGAGACCGCCTGGGAATACCAGGTGCTGTAAGCTTTTGCACCCACCTCCAATTCTCAACACGATTCACTGCTCTTTCCAAAAATTTTGGCATTCATTCGTCATTCAACTTTCACTTATCCTGTGGTTTAAAATCGTTTCCTTCACGTTGATTTGACAGATCAACGTCTCTTTGGAATAAAATTAATGTCCAACAGAGGGAGCCGTCTGCACGGGAATCGGTAATGATAGCACTTGGACATGAAACAGCTTGGGATTTCCGCCTGCTGGATGCGTTTGCACCTCCACTGGAAAAGCCCACTTTTGCAACAAACATCAAATACTGCATCTGCGTGCTCGCAGAGGACCGTATGCGAGCCTGACAGGCTGCGCGCTCAAACCACCACGGGAGCGGGCCCCTCCTTCGTGCTCTCGGGAGGAGGTCATTAAATGAAAAAAAAATCACCCCACTACTCCATCCCCGACCCGCAAGTGCCTTGTCTGCTATAAAGGGGACAATTTTCACGTTTTCCCTCGCTTATGGCCATACTACCCTGAGAACGCCCGATCTCGTCCGATCTCGGAAGCTAAGCAGGGTCGGGCCTGGTTAGTACTTGGATGGGAGACCGCCTGGGAATACCAGGTGCTGTAAGCTTTTGCACCCACCTCCAATTCTCAACACGATTCACTGCTCTTTCCAAAAATTTTGGCATTCATTCGTCATTCAACTTTCACTTATCCTGTGGTTTAAAATCGTTTCCTTCACGTTGATTTGACAGATCAACGTCTCTTTGGAATAAAATTAATGTCCAACAGAGGGAGCCGTCTGCACGGGGATCGGTCATGATAGCACTTGGACATGAAACAGCTTGGGATTTCCGCCTGCTGGATGCGTTTGCACCTCCACTGGAAAAGCCCACTTTTGCAACAAACATCAAATACCGCATCTGCGCGCTCGCAGAGGACCGTATGCGAGCCTGACAGGCTGCGCGCTCAAACCACCACGGGAGCAGGCCCCTCCTTCGTGCTCTCGGGAGGAGGTCATTAAATGAAAAAAAAATCACCCCACTACTCCATCCCCGACCCGCAAGTGCCGTGTCTGCTATAAAGGGGACCATTTTCACGTTTTCCCTCGCTTACGGCCATACTACCCTGAGAACGCCCGATCTCGTCCGATCTCGGAAGCTAAGCAGGGTCGGGCCTGGTTAGTACTTGGATGGGAGACCGCCTGGGAATACCAGGTGCTGTAAGCTTTTGCACCCACCTCCAATTCTCAACACGATTCACTGCTCTTTCCAAAAATTTTGGCTTTCATTAGTCATTCAACTTTCACTTATCCTGTGGTTTGAAATCGTTTCCTTCACGTTGATTTGACAGATCAAGTTCTCTTTGGAATAAAATTAATGTCCAACAGAGGGAGCCGTCTGCACGGGGTCGTTCATGATAGCACTTGGACATGAAACAGCTTGGGATTTCCGCCTGCTGGATGCCTTTGCACCTCCACTGGAAAAGCCCACTTTTGCAACAAACATCAAATACTGCATCTGCGTGCTCGCAGAGGACCGTATGCGAGCCTGACAGGCTGCGCGCTCAAACCACCACGGGAGCGGGCCCCTCCTTCGTGCTCTCGGGAGGAGGTCATTAAATGAAAAAAAAAATCACCCCACTACTCCATCCCCGACCCGCAAGTGCCGTGTCTGCTATAAAGGGGACAATTTTCACGTTTTCCCTCGCTTACGGCCATACTACCCTGAGAACGCCCGATCTCGTCCGATCTCGGAAGCTAAGCAGGGTCGGGCCTGGTTAGTACTTGGATGGGAGACCGCCTGGGAATACCAGGTGCTGTAAGCTTTTGCACCCACCTCCAATTCTCAACACGATTCACTGCTCTTTCCAAAAATTTTGGCATTCATTCGTCATTCAACTTTCACTTATCCTGTGGTTTAAAATCGTTTCCTTCACGTTGATTTGACAGATCAACGTCTCTTTGGAATAAAATTAATGTCCAACAGAGGGAGCCGTCTGCACGGGAATCGGTAATGATAGCACTTGGACATGAAACAGCTTGGGATTTCCGCCTGCTGGATGCCTATGCACCTCCACTGGAAAAGCCCACTTTTGCAACAGACATCAAGTACAGCCTCTGCGCGCTCGCAGAGGACCGTATGCGAGCCTGACAGGCTGCGCGCTCAAACCACCACGGGAGCGGGCCCCTCCTTTGTGCACTCCGGAGGAGGTTTATTAAATGAAAAAAAATCACCCCACTACTCCACCCCCGACCCAGAAGTGCCCTGTCTGCTATAAAGAGGACAATTTTCGCGTTTTCCCTCGCTTACGGCCATACTACCCTGAGAACGCCCGATCTCGTCCGATCTCGGAAGCTAAGCAGGGTCGGGCCTGGTTAGTACTTGGATGGGAGACCGCCTGGGAATACCAGGTGCTGTAAGCTTTTGCACCCACCTCCAATTCTCAACACGATTCACTGCTCTTTCCAAAAATTTTGGCATTCATTCGTCATTCAACTTTCACTTATCCTGTGGTTTGAAATCGTTTCCTTCACGTTGATTTGACAGATCAACGTCTCTTTGGAATAAAATTAATGTCCAACAGAGGGAGCCGTCTGCACGGGGATCGGTCATGATAGCACTTGGACATGAAACAGCTTGGGATTTCCGCCTGCTGGATGCCTTTGCACCTCCACTGGAAAAGCCCACTTTTGCAACAAACATCAAATACCGCATCTGCGCGCTCGCAGAGGACCGAATGCGAGCCTGACAGGCTGCGCGCTCAAACCACCACGGGAGCGGGCCCCTCCTTCGTGCTCTCGGGAGGAGGTCATTAAATGAAAAAAAAATCACCCCACGACTCCATCCCCGACCCGCAAGTGCCATGTCTGCTATAAAGGGGACAATTTTCACGTTTTCCCTCGCTTACGGCCATACTACCCTGAGAACGCCCGATCTCGTCCGATCTCGGAAGCTAAGCAGGGTCGGGCCTGGTTAGTACTTGGATGGGAGACCGCCTGGGAATACCAGCTGCTGTAAGCTTTTGCACCCACCTCCAATTCTCAACACGATTCACTGCTCTTTCCAAAAATTTTGGCTTTCATTAGTCATTCAACTTTCACTTATCCTGTGGTTTGAAATCGTTTCCTTCACGTTGATTTGACAGATCAACGTCTCTTTGGAATAAAATTAATGTCCAACAGAGGGAGCCGTCTGCACGGGCTCGGTCATGATAGCACTTGGACATGAAACAGCTTGGGATTTCCGCCTGCTGGATGCCTTTCCACCTCCACTGGAAAAGCCCACTTTTGCAACAAACATCAAATACTGCATCTGCGTGCTCGCAGAGGACCGTATGCGAGCCTGACAGGCTGCGCGCTCAAACCACCACGGGAGCGGGCCCCTCCTTCGTGCTCTCGGGAGGAGGTCATTAAATGAAAAAAAAATCACCCCACTACTCCATCCCCTACCCGCAAGTGCCTTGTCTGCTATAAAGGGGACAATTTTCACGTTTTCCCTCGCTTATGGCCATACTACCCTGAGAACGCCCGATCTCGTCCGATCTCGGAAGCTAAGCAGGGTCGGGCCTGGTTAGTACTTGGATGGGAGACCGCCTGGGAATACCAGGTGCTGTAAGCTTTTGCACCCACCTCCAATTCTCAACACGATTCACTGCTCTTTCCAAAAATTTTGGCATTCATTCGTCATTCAACTTTCACTTATCCTGTGGTTTAAAATCGTTTCCTTCACGTTGATTTGACAGATCAACGTCTCTTTGGAATAAAATTAATGTCCAACAGAGGGAGCCGTCTGCACGGGGATCGGTCATGATAGCACTTGGACATGAAACAGCTTGGGATTTCCGCCTGCTGGATGCGTTTGCACCTCCACTGGAAAAGCCCACTTTTGCAACAAACATCAAATACCGCATCTGCGCGCTCGCAGAGGACCGTATGCGAGCCTGACAGGCTGCGCGCTCAAACCACCACGGGAGCAGGCCCCTCCTTCGTGCTCTCGGGAGGAGGTCATTAAATGAAAAAAAAATCACCCCACTACTCCATCCCCGACCCGCAAGTGCCGTGTCTGCTATAAAGGGGACCATTTTCACGTTTTCCCTCGCTTACGGCCATACTACCCTGAGAACGCCCGATCTCGTCCGATCTCGGAAGCTAAGCAGGGTCGGGCCTGGTTAGTACTTGGATGGGAGACCGCCTGGGAATACCAGGTGCTGTAAGCTTTTGCACCCACCTCCAATTCTCAACACGATTCACTGCTCTTTCCAAAAATTTTGGCTTTCATTAGTCATTCAACTTTCACTTATCCTGTGGTTTGAAATCGTTTCCTTCACGTTGATTTGACAGATCAAGTTCTCTTTGGAATAAAATTAATGTCCAACAGAGGGAGCCGTCTGCACGGGGTCGTTCATGATAGCACTTGGACATGAAACAGCTTGGGATTTCCGCCTGCTGGATGCCTTTGCACCTCCACTGGAAAAGCCCACTTTTGCAACAAACATCAAATACTGCATCTGCGTGCTCGCAGAGGACCGTATGCGAGCCTGACAGGCTGCGCGCTCAAACCACCACGGGAGCGGGCCCCTCCTTCGTGCTCTCGGGAGGAGGTCATTAAATGAAAAAAAAAATCACCCCACTACTCCATCCCCGACCCGCAAGTGCCGTGTCTGCTATAAAGGGGACAATTTTCACGTTTTCCCTCGCTTACGGCCATACTACCCTGAGAACGCCCGATCTCGTCCGATCTCGGAAGCTAAGCAGGGTCGGGCCTGGTTAGTACTTGGATGGGAGACCGCCTGGGAATACCAGGTGCTGTAAGCTTTTGCACCCACCTCCAATTCTCAACACGATTCACTGCTCTTTCCAAAAATTTTGGCATTCATTCGTCATTCAACTTTCACTTATCCTGTGGTTTAAAATCGTTTCCTTCACGTTGATTTGACAGATCAACGTCTCTTTGGAATAAAATTAATGTCCAACAGAGGGAGCCGTCTGCACGGGAATCGGTAATGATAGCACTTGGACATGAAACAGCTTGGGATTTCCGCCTGCTGGATGCCTATGCACCTCCACTGGAAAAGCCCACTTTTGCAACAGACATCAAGTACAGCCTCTGCGCGCTCGCAGAGGACCGTATGCGAGCCTGACAGGCTGCGCGCTCAAACCACCACGGGAGCGGGCCCCTCCTTTGTGCACTCCGGAGGAGGTTTATTAAATGAAAAAAAATCACCCCACTACTCCACCCCCGACCCAGAAGTGCCCTGTCTGCTATAAAGAGGACAATTTTCGCGTTTTCCCTCGCTTACGGCCATACTACCCTGAGAACGCCCGATCTCGTCCGATCTCGGAAGCTAAGCAGGGTCGGGCCTGGTTAGTACTTGGATGGGAGACCGCCTGGGAATACCAGGTGCTGTAAGCTTTTGCACCCACCTCCAATTCTCAACACGATTCACTGCTCTTTCCAAAAATTTTGGCATTCATTCGTCATTCAACTTTCACTTATCCTGTGGTTTGAAATCGTTTCCTTCACGTTGATTTGACAGATCAACGTCTCTTTGGAATAAAATTAATGTCCAACAGAGGGAGCCGTCTGCACGGGGATCGGTCATGATAGCACTTGGACATGAAACAGCTTGGGATTTCCGCCTGCTGGATGCCTTTGCACCTCCACTGGAAAAGCCCACTTTTGCAACAAACATCAAATACCGCATCTGCGCGCTCGCAGAGGACCGAATGCGAGCCTGACAGGCTGCGCGCTCAAACCACCACGGGAGCGGGCCCCTCCTTCGTGCTCTCGGGAGGAGGTCATTAAATGAAAAAAAAATCACCCCACGACTCCATCCCCGACCCGCAAGTGCCATGTCTGCTATAAAGGGGACAATTTTCACGTTTTCCCTCGCTTACGGCCATACTACCCTGAGAACGCCCGATCTCGTCCGATCTCGGAAGCTAAGCAGGGTCGGGCCTGGTTAGTACTTGGATGGGAGACCGCCTGGGAATACCAGCTGCTGTAAGCTTTTGCACCCACCTCCAATTCTCAACACGATTCACTGCTCTTTCCAAAAATTTTGGCTTTCATTAGTCATTCAACTTTCACTTATCCTGTGGTTTGAAATCGTTTCCTTCACGTTGATTTGACAGATCAACGTCTCTTTGGAATAAAATTAATGTCCAACAGAGGGAGCCGTCTGCACGGGCTCGGTCATGATAGCACTTGGACATGAAACAGCTTGGGATTTCCGCCTGCTGGATGCCTTTCCACCTCCACTGGAAAAGCCCACTTTTGCAACAAACATCAAATACTGCATCTGCGTGCTCGCAGAGGACCGTATGCGAGCCTGACAGGCTGCGCGCTCAAACCACCACGGGAGCGGGCCCCTCCTTCGTGCTCTCGGGAGGAGGTCATTAAATGGAAAAAAAAATCACCCCACTACTCCATCCCCGACCCGCAAGTGCCTTGTCTGCTATAAAGGGGACAATTTTCACGTTTTCCCTCGCTTATGGCCATACTACCCTGAGAACGCCCGATCTCGTCCGATCTCGGAAGCTAAGCAGGGTCGGGCCTGGTTAGTACTTGGATGGGAGACCGCCTGGGAATACCAGGTGCTGTAAGCTTTTGCACCCACCTCCAATTCTCAACACGATTCACTGCTCTTTCCAAAAATTTTGGCATTCATTCGTCATTCAACTTTCACTTATCCTGTGGTTTAAAATCGTTTCCTTCACGTTGATTTGACAGATCAACGTCTCTTTGGAATAAAATTAATGTCCAACAGAGGGAGCCGTCTGCACGGGGATCGGTCATGATAGCACTTGGACATGAAACAGCTTGGGATTTCCGCCTGCTGGATGCGTTTGCACCTCCACTGGAAAAGCCCACTTTTGCAACAAACATCAAATACCGCATCTGCGCGCTCGCAGAGGACCGTATGCGAGCCTGACAGGCTGCGCGCTCAAACCACCACGGGAGCAGGCCCCTCCTTCGTGCTCTCGGGAGGAGGTCATTAAATGAAAAAAAAATCACCCCACTACTCCATCCCCGACCCAGAAGTGCCCTGTCTGCTATAAAGAGGATAATTTTCGCGTTTTCCCTCGCTTACGGCCATACTACCCTGAGAACACCCGATCTCGTCTGATCTCGGAAGCTAAGCAGGGTAGGGCCTGGTTAGTACTTGGATGGGAGACCGCCTGGGAATACCAGGTGCTGTAAGCTTTTGCACCCACCTCCAATTCACAACACGATTCACTGCTCTTTCCAAAAATTTTGGCATTCATTCGTCATTCAACTTTCACTTATCCTGTGGTTTGAAATCGTTTCCTTCACGTTGATTTGACAGATCAACGTCTCTTTGGAATAAAATTAATGTCCAACAGAGGGAGCCGTCTGCACGGGGATCGGTCATGATAGCACTTGGACATGAAGCAGCTTGGGATTTCCGCCTGCTGGATGCCTTTGCACCTCCACTGGAAAAGCCCACTTTTGCAACAAACATCAAATACCGCATCTGCGTGCTCGCAGAGGACCGTATGCGAGCCTGACAGGCTGCGCGCTCAAACCACCACGGGAGCGGGCCCCTCCTTCGTGCTCTCGGGAGGAGGTCATTAAATGAAAAAAAAATCACCCCACTACTCCATCCCCGACCCGCAAGTGCCCTGTCTGCTATAAAGGGGACAATTTTCACATTTTCCCTCGCTTACGGCCATACTACCCTGAGAACGCCCGATCTCGTCCGATCTCGGAAGCTAAGCAGGGTCGGGCCTGGTTAGTACTTGAATGGGAGACCGCCTGGGAATACCAGGTGCTGTAAGCTTTTGCACCCACCTCCAATTCACAACACGATTCACTGCTCTTTCCAAAAATTTTGGCATTCATTCGTCATTCAACTTTCACTTATCCTGTGGTTTGAAATCGTTTCCTTCACGTTGATTTGACGGATCAACGTCTCTTTGGAATAAAATTAATGTCCAACAGAGGGAGACGTCTGCACGGGGATCGGTCATGATAGCACTTGGACATGAAGCAGCTTGGGATTTCCGCCTGCTGGATGCCTTTGCACCTCCACTGGAAAAGCCCACTTTTGCAACAAACATCAAATACTGCATCTGCGTGCTCGCAGAGGACCGTATGCGAGCCTGACAGGCTGCGCGCTCAAACCACCACGGGAGCGGGCCCCTCCTTCGTGCTCTCGGGAGGAGGTCATGAAATGAAAAAAAAATCACCCCACTACTCCATCCCCGACCCGCAAGTGCCTTGTCTGCTATAAAGGGGACAATTTTCGCGTTTTCCCTCGCTTATGGCCATACTACCCTGAGAACGCCCGATCTAGTCCGATCTCGGAAGCTAAGCAGGGTCGGGCCTGGTTAGTACTTGGATGGGAGACCACCTGGGAATACCAGGTGCTCTAAGCTTTTGCACCCACCTCCAATTCTCAACACGATTCACTGCTCTTTCCAAAAATTTTGGCTTTCATTAGTCAGTCAACTATCACTTATCCTGTGGTTTGAAATCGTTTCCTTCACGTTGATTTGACAGATCAACGTCTCTTTGGAATAAAATTAATGTCCGACAGAGGGAGCCGTCTGCACGGGGTCGGTCATGATAGCACTTGGACATGAAACAGCTTGGGATTTCCGCCTGCTGGATGCCTTTGCACCTCCACTGGAAAAGCCCACTTTTGCAACAAACATCAAATACTGCATCTGCGTGCTCGCAGAGGACCGTATGCGAGCCTGACAGGCTGCGCGCTCAAACCACCACGGGAGCGGGCCCCTCCTTCGTGCTCTCGGGAGGAGGTCATTAAATGAAAAAAAAATCACCACACTACTCCATCCCCTACCCGCAAGTGCCTTGTCTGCTATAAAGGGGACAATTTTCACGTTTTCCCTCGCTTACGGCCATACTACCCTGAGAACGCCCGATCTCGTCCGATCTCGGAAGCTAAGCAGGGTCGGGCCTGGTTAGTACTTGGATGGGAGACCGCCTGGGAATACCAGGTGCTGTAAGCTTTTGCACCCACCTCCAAATCACAACACGATTCACTGCTCTTTCCAAAAATTTTGGCATTCATTCGTCATTCAACTTTCACTTATCCTGTGGTTTGAAATCGTTTCCTTCACGTTGATTTGACAGATCAACGTCTCTTTGGAATAAAATTAATGTCCAACAGAGGGAGCCGTCAGCACGGGGATCGGTCATGATAGCACTTGGACATGAAGCAGCTTGGGATTTCCGCCTGCTGGATACCTTTGCACCTCCACTGGAAAAGCCCACTTTTGCAACAAACATCAAATACTGCATCTGCGTGCTCGCAGCGGACCGTATGCGAGCCTGACAGGCTGCGCGCTCAAACCACCACGGGAGCGGGCCCCTCCTTCGTGCTCTCGGGAGGAGGTCATTAAATGAAAAAAAAATCACCCCACGACTCCATCCCCGACCCGCAAGTGCCATGTCTGCTATAAAGGGGACAATTTTCACGTTTTCCCTCGCTTACGGCCATACTACCCTGAGAACGCCCGATCTCGTCCGATCTCGGAAGCTAAGCAGGGTCGGGCCTGGTTAGTACTTGGATGGGAGACCGCCTGGGAATACCAGGTGCTGTAAGCTTTTGCACCCACCTCCAAATCACAACACGATTCACTGCTCTTTCCAAAAATTTTGGCATTCATTCGTCATTCAACTTTCACTTATCCTGTGGTTTGAAATCGTTTCCTTCACGTTGATTTGACAGATCAACGTCTCTTTGGAATAAAATTAATGTCCAACAGAGGGAGCCGTCAGCACGGGGATCGGTCACGATAGCACTTGGACATGAAGCAGCTTGGGATTTCCGCCTGCTGGATACCTTTGCACCTCCACTGGAAAAGCCCACTTTTGCAACAAACATCAAATACTGCATCTGCGTGCTCGCAGCGGACCGTATGCGAGCCTGACAGGCTGCGCGCTCAAACCACCACGGGAGCGGGCCCCTCCTTCGTGCTCTCGGGAGGAGGTCATTAAATGAAAAAAAAATCACCCCACTACTCCATCCCCGACCCGCAAGTGCCGTGTCTGCTATAAAGGGGACAATTTTCACGTTTTCCCTCGCTTACGGCCATACTACCCTGAGAACGCCCGATCTCGTCCGATCTCGGAAGCTAAGCAGGGTCGGGCCTGGTTAGTACTTGGATGGGAGACCGCCTGGGAATACCAGGTGCTGTAAGCTTTTGCACCCACCTCCAATTCTCAACACGATTCACTGCTCTTTCCAAAAATTTTGGCTTTCATTAGTCATTCAACTTTCACTTATCCTGTGGTTTGAAATCGTTTCCTTCACGTTGATTTGACAGATCAAGTTCTCTTTGGAATAAAATTAATGTCCAACAGAGGGAGCCGTCTGCACGGGGTCGGTCATGATAGCACTTGGACATGAAACAGCTTGGGATTTCCGCCTGCTGGATGCCTTTCCACCTCCACTGGAAAAGCCCACTTTTGCAACAAACATCAAATACTGCATCTGCGTGCTCGCAGAGGACCGTATGCGAGCCTGACAGGCTGCGCGCTCAAACCACCACGGGAGCGGGCCCCTCCTTCGTGCTCTCGGGAGGAGGTCATTAAATGAAAAAAAAATCACCCCACTTCTCCATCCCCGACCCGCAAGTGCCGTGTCTGCTATAAAGGGGACAATTTTCACGTTTTCCCTCGCTTACGGCCATACTACCCTGAGAACGCCCGATCTCGTCCGATCTCGGAAGCTAAGCAGGGTCGGGCCTGGTTAGTACTTGGATGGGAGACCGCCTGGGAATACCAGGTGCTGTAAGCTTTTGCACCCACCTCCAATTCTCAACACGATTCACTGCTCTTTCCAAAAATTTTGGCATTCATTCGTCATTCAACTTTCACTTATCCTGTGGTTTAAAATCGTTTCCTTCACGTTGATTTGACAGATCAACGTCTCTTTGGAATAAAATTAATGTCCAACAGAGGGAGCCGTCTGCACGGGAATCGGTAATGATAGCACTTGGACATGAAACAGCTTGGGATTTCCGCCTGCTGGATGCCTATGCACCTCCACTGGAAAAGCCCACTTTTGCAACAGACATCAAGTACAGCCTCTGCGCGCTCGCAGAGGACCGTATGCGAGCCTGACAGGCTGCGCGCTCAAACCACCACGGGAGCGGGCCCCTCCTTTGTGCACTCCGGAGGAGGTTTATTAAATGAAAAAAAATCACCCCACTACTCCACCCCCGACCCAGAAGTGCCTTGTCTGCTATAAAGAGGACAATTTTCGCGTTTTCCCTCGCTTACGGCCATACTACCCTGAGAACGCCCGATCTCGTCCGATCTCGGAAGCTAAGCAGGGTCGGGCCTGGTTAGTACTTGGATGGGAGACCGCCTGGGAATACCAGGTGCTGTAAGCTTTTGCACCCACCTCCAATTCTCAACACGATTCACTGCTCTTTCCAAAATTTTTGGCATTCATTCGTCATTCAACTTTCACTTATCCTGTGGTTTGAAATCGTTTCCTTCACGTTGATTTGACAGATCAACGTCTCTTTGGAATAAAATTAATGTCCAACAGAGGGAGCCGTCTGCACGGGGATCGGTCATGATAGCACTTGGACATGAAACAGCTTGGGATTTCCGCCTGCTGGATGCCTTTGCACCTCCACTGGAAAAGCCCACTTTTGCAACAAACATCAAATACCGCATCTGCGCGCTCGCTGAGGACCGAATGCGAGCCTGACAGGCTGCGCGCTCAAACCACCACGGGAGCGGGCCCCTCCTTCGTGCTCTCGGGAGGAGGTCATTAAATGAAAAAAAAATCACCCCACGACTCCATCCCCGACCCGCAAGTGCCATGTCTGCTATAAAGGGGACAATTTTCACGTTTTCCCTCGCTTACGGCCATACTACCCTGAGAACGCCCGATCTCGTCCGATCTCGGAAGCTAAGCAGGGTCGGGCCTGGTTAGTACTTGGATGGGAGACCGCCTGGGAATACCAGCTGCTGTAAGCTTTTGCACCCACCTCCAATTCTCAACACGATTCACTGCTCTATCCAAAAATTTTGGCTTTCATTAGTCATTCAACTTTCACTTATCCTGTGGTTTGAAATCGTTTCCTTCACGTTGATTTGACAGATCAACGTCTCTTTGGAATAAAATTAATGTCCAACAGAGGGAGCCGTCTGCACGGGGTCGGTCATGATAGCACTTGGACATGAAACAGCTTGGGATTTCCGCCTGCTGGATGCCTTTCCACCTCCACTGGAAAAGCCCACTTTTGCAACAAACATCAAATACTGCATCTGCGTGCTCGCAGAGGACCGTATGCGAGCCTGACAGGCTGCGCGCTCAAACCACCACGGGAGCGGGCCCCTCCTTCGTGCTCTCGGGAGGAGGTCATTAAATGAAAAAAAAATCACCCCACTACTCCATCCCCGACCCGCAAGTGCCTTGTCTGCTATAAAGGGGACAATTTTCACGTTTTCCCTCGCTTATGGCCATACTACCCTGAGAACGCCCGATCTCGTCCGATCTCGGAAGCTAAGCAGGGTCGGGCCTGGTTAGTACTTGGATGGGAGACCGCCTGGGAATACCAGGTGCTGTAAGCTTTTGCACCCACCTCCAATTCTCAACACGATTCACTGCTCTTTCCAAAAATTTTGGCATTCATTCGTCATTCAACTTTCACTTATCCTGTGGTTTAAAATCGTTTCCTTCACGTTGATTTGACAGATCAACGTCTCTTTGGAATAAAATTAATGTCCAACAGAGGGAGCCGTCTGCACGGGGATCGGTCATGATAGCACTTGGACATGAAACAGCTTGGGATTTCCGCCTGCTGGATGCGTTTGCACCTCCACTGGAAAAGCCCACTTTTGCAACAAACATCAAATACCGCATCTGCGCGCTCGCAGAGGACCGTATGCGAGCCTGACAGGCTGCGCGCTCAAACCACCACGGGAGCAGGCCCCTCCTTCGTGCTCTCGGGAGGAGGTCATTAAATGAAAAAAAAATCACCCCACTACTCCATCCCCGACCCGCAAGTGCCGTGTCTGCTATAAAGGGGACAATTTTCACGTTTTCCCTCGCTTACGGCCATACTACCCTGAGAACGCCCGATCTCGTCCGATCTCGGAAGCTAAGCAGGGTCGGGCCTGGTTAGTACTTGGATGGGAGACCGCCTGGGAATACCAGGTGCTGTAAGCTTTTGCACCCACCTCCAATTCTCAACACGATTCACTGCTCTTTCCAAAAATTTTGGCTTTCATTAGTCATTCAACTTTCACTTATCCTGTGGTTTGAAATCGTTTCCTTCACGTTGATTTGACAGATCAAGTTCTCTTTGGAATAAAATTAATGTCCAACAGAGGGAGCCGTCTGCACGGGGTCGTTCATGATAGCACTTGGACATGAAACAGCTTGGGATTTCCGCCTGCTGGATGCCTTTGCACCTCCACTGGAAAAGCCCACTTTTGCAACAAACATCAAATACTGCATCTGCGTGCTCGCAGAGGACCGTATGCGAGCCTGACAGGCTGCGCGCTCAAACCACCACGGGAGCGGGCCCCTCCTTCGTGCTCTCGGGAGGAGGTCATTAAATGAAAAAAAAATCACCCCACTACTCCATCCCCGACCCGCAAGTGCCGTGTCTGCTATAAAGGGGACAATTTTCACGTTTTCCCTCGCTTACGGCCATACTACCCTGAGAACGCCCGATCTCGTCCGATCTCGGAAGCTAAGCAGGGTCGGGCCTGGTTAGTACTTGGATGGGAGACCGCCTGGGAATACCAGGTGCTGTAAGCTTTTGCACCCACCTCCAATTCTCAACACGATTCACTGCTCTTTCCAAAAATTTTGGCATTCATTCGTCATTCAACTTTCACTTATCCTGTGGTTTGAAATCGTTTCCTTCACGTTGATTTGACAGATCAACGTCTCTTTGGAATAAAATTAATGTCCAACAGAGGGAGCCGTCTGCACGGGGATCGGTCATGATAGCACTTGGACATGAAACAGCTTGGGATTTCCGCCTGCTGGATGCCTTTGCACCTCCACTGGAAAAGCCCACTTTTGCAACAAACATCAAATACCGCATCTGCGCGCTCGCTGAGGACCGAATGCGAGCCTGACAGGCTGCGCGCTCAAACCACCACGGGAGCGGGCCCCTCCTTCGTGCTCTCGGGAGGAGGTCATTAAATGAAAAAAAAATCACCCCACGACTCCATCCCCGACCCGCAAGTGCCATGTCTGCTATAAAGGGGACAATTTTCACGTTTTCCCTCGCTTACGGCCATACTACCCTGAGAACGCCCGATCTCGTCCGATCTCGGAAGCTAAGCAGGGTCGGGCCTGGTTAGTACTTGGATGGGAGACCGCCTGGGAATACCAGCTGCTGTAAGCTTTTGCACCCACCTCCAATTCTCAACACGATTCACTGCTCTATCCAAAAATTTTGGCTTTCATTAGTCATTCAACTTTCACTTATCCTGTGGTTTGAAATCGTTTCCTTCACGTTGATTTGACAGATCAACGTCTCTTTGGAATAAAATTAATGTCCAACAGAGGGAGCCGTCTGCACGGGGTCGGTCATGATAGCACTTGGACATGAAACAGCTTGGGATTTCCGCCTGCTGGATGCCTTTCCACCTCCACTGGAAAAGCCCACTTTTGCAACAAACATCAAATACTGCATCTGCGTGCTCGCAGAGGACCGTATGCGAGCCTGACAGGCTGCGCGCTCAAACCACCACGGGAGCGGGCCCCTCCTTCGTGCTCTCGGGAGGAGGTCATTAAATGAAAAAAAAATCACCCCACTACTCCATCCCCGACCCGCAAGTGCCTTGTCTGCTATAAAGGGGACAATTTTCACGTTTTCCCTCGCTTATGGCCATACTACCCTGAGAACGCCCGATCTCGTCCGATCTCGGAAGCTAAGCAGGGTCGGGCCTGGTTAGTACTTGGATGGGAGACCGCCTGGGAATACCAGGTGCTGTAAGCTTTTGCACCCACCTCCAATTCTCAACACGATTCACTGCTCTTTCCAAAAATTTTGGCATTCATTCGTCATTCAACTTTCACTTATCCTGTGGTTTAAAATCGTTTCCTTCACGTTGATTTGACAGATCAACGTCTCTTTGGAATAAAATTAATGTCCAACAGAGGGAGCCGTCTGCACGGGGATCGGTCATGATAGCACTTGGACATGAAACAGCTTGGGATTTCCGCCTGCTGGATGCGTTTGCACCTCCACTGGAAAAGCCCACTTTTGCAACAAACATCAAATACCGCATCTGCGCGCTCGCAGAGGACCGTATGCGAGCCTGACAGGCTGCGCGCTCAAACCACCACGGGAGCAGGCCCCTCCTTCGTGCTCTCGGGAGGAGGTCATTAAATGAAAAAAAAATCACCCCACTACTCCATCCCCGACCCGCAAGTGCCGTGTCTGCTATAAAGGGGACAATTTTCACGTTTTCCCTCGCTTACGGCCATACTACCCTGAGAACGCCCGATCTCGTCCGATCTCGGAAGCTAAGCAGGGTCGGGCCTGGTTAGTACTTGGATGGGAGACCGCCTGGGAATACCAGGTGCTGTAAGCTTTTGCACCCACCTCCAATTCTCAACACGATTCACTGCTCTTTCCAAAAATTTTGGCTTTCATTAGTCATTCAACTTTCACTTATCCTGTGGTTTGAAATCGTTTCCTTCACGTTGATTTGACAGATCAAGTTCTCTTTGGAATAAAATTAATGTCCAACAGAGGGAGCCGTCTGCACGGGGTCGTTCATGATAGCACTTGGACATGAAACAGCTTGGGATTTCCGCCTGCTGGATGCCTTTGCACCTCCACTGGAAAAGCCCACTTTTGCAACAAACATCAAATACTGCATCTGCGTGCTCGCAGAGGACCGTATGCGAGCCTGACAGGCTGCGCGCTCAAACCACCACGGGAGCGGGCCCCTCCTTCGTGCTCTCGGGAGGAGGTCATTAAATGAAAAAAAAATCACCCCACTACTCCATCCCCGACCCGCAAGTGCCGTGTCTGCTATAAAGGGGACAATTTTCACGTTTTCCCTCGCTTACGGCCATACTACCCTGAGAACGCCCGATCTCGTCCGATCTCGGAAGCTAAGCAGGGTCGGGCCTGGTTAGTACTTGGATGGGAGACCGCCTGGGAATACCAGGTGCTGTAAGCTTTTGCACCCACCTCCAATTCTCAACACGATTCACTGCTCTTTCCAAAAATTTTGGCATTCATTCGTCATTCAACTTTCACTTATCCTGTGGTTTGAAATCGTTTCCTTCACGTTGATTTGACAGATCAACGTCTCTTTGGAATAAAATTAATGTCCAACAGAGGGAGCCGTCTGCACGGGGATCGGTCATGATAGCACTTGGACATGAAACAGCTTGGGATTTCCGCCTGCTGGATGCCTTTGCACCTCCACTGGAAAAGCCCACTTTTGCAACAAACATCAAATACCGCATCTGCGCGCTCGCTGAGGACCGAATGCGAGCCTGACAGGCTGCGCGCTCAAACCACCACGGGAGCGGGCCCCTCCTTCGTGCTCTCGGGAGGAGGTCATTAAATGAAAAAAAAATCACCCCACGACTCCATCCCCGACCCGCAAGTGCCATGTCTGCTATAAAGGGGACAATTTTCACGTTTTCCCTCGCTTACGGCCATACTACCCTGAGAACGCCCGATCTCGTCCGATCTCGGAAGCTAAGCAGGGTCGGGCCTGGTTAGTACTTGGATGGGAGACCGCCTGGGAATACCAGCTGCTGTAAGCTTTTGCACCCACCTCCAATTCTCAACACGATTCACTGCTCTATCCAAAAATTTTGGCTTTCATTAGTCATTCAACTTTCACTTATCCTGTGGTTTGAAATCGTTTCCTTCACGTTGATTTGACAGATCAACGTCTCTTTGGAATAAAATTAATGTCCAACAGAGGGAGCCGTCTGCACGGGGTCGGTCATGATAGCACTTGGACATGAAACAGCTTGGGATTTCCGCCTGCTGGATGCCTTTCCACCTCCACTGGAAAAGCCCACTTTTGCAACAAACATCAAATACTGCATCTGCGTGCTCGCAGAGGACCGTATGCGAGCCTGACAGGCTGCGCGCTCAAACCACCACGGGAGCGGGCCCCTCCTTCGTGCTCTCGGGAGGAGGTCATTAAATGAAAAAAAAATCACCCCACTACTCCATCCCCGACCCGCAAGTGCCTTGTCTGCTATAAAGGGGACAATTTTCACGTTTTCCCTCGCTTATGGCCATACTACCCTGAGAACGCCCGATCTCGTCCGATCTCGGAAGCTAAGCAGGGTCGGGCCTGGTTAGTACTTGGATGGGAGACCGCCTGGGAATACCAGGTGCTGTAAGCTTTTGCACCCACCTCCAATTCTCAACACGATTCACTGCTCTTTCCAAAAATTTTGGCATTCATTCGTCATTCAACTTTCACTTATCCTGTGGTTTAAAATCGTTTCCTTCACGTTGATTTGACAGATCAACGTCTCTTTGGAATAAAATTAATGTCCAACAGAGGGAGCCGTCTGCACGGGGATCGGTCATGATAGCACTTGGACATGAAACAGCTTGGGATTTCCGCCTGCTGGATGCGTTTGCACCTCCACTGGAAAAGCCCACTTTTGCAACAAACATCAAATACCGCATCTGCGCGCTCGCAGAGGACCGTATGCGAGCCTGACAGGCTGCGCGCTCAAACCACCACGGGAGCAGGCCCCTCCTTCGTGCTCTCGGGAGGAGGTCATTAAATGAAAAAAAAATCACCCCACTACTCCATCCCCGACCCGCAAGTGCCGTGTCTGCTATAAAGGGGACAATTTTCACGTTTTCCCTCGCTTACGGCCATACTACCCTGAGAACGCCCGATCTCGTCCGATCTCGGAAGCTAAGCAGGGTCGGGCCTGGTTAGTACTTGGATGGGAGACCGCCTGGGAATACCAGGTGCTGTAAGCTTTTGCACCCACCTCCAATTCTCAACACGATTCACTGCTCTTTCCAAAAATTTTGGCTTTCATTAGTCATTCAACTTTCACTTATCCTGTGGTTTGAAATCGTTTCCTTCACGTTGATTTGACAGATCAAGTTCTCTTTGGAATAAAATTAATGTCCAACAGAGGGAGCCGTCTGCACGGGGTCGTTCATGATAGCACTTGGACATGAAACAGCTTGGGATTTCCGCCTGCTGGATGCCTTTGCACCTCCACTGGAAAAGCCCACTTTTGCAACAAACATCAAATACTGCATCTGCGTGCTCGCAGAGGACCGTATGCGAGCCTGACAGGCTGCGCGCTCAAACCACCACGGGAGCGGGCCCCTCCTTCGTGCTCTCGGGAGGAGGTCATTAAATGAAAAAAAAATCACCCCACTACTCCATCCCCGACCCGCAAGTGCCGTGTCTGCTATAAAGGGGACAATTTTCACGTTTTCCCTCGCTTACGGCCATACTACCCTGAGAACGCCCGATCTCGTCCGATCTCGGAAGCTAAGCAGGGTCGGGCCTGGTTAGTACTTGGATGGGAGACCGCCTGGGAATACCAGGTGCTGTAAGCTTTTGCACCCACCTCCAATTCTCAACACGATTCACTGCTCTTTCCAAAAATTTTGGCATTCATTCGTCATTCAACTTTCACTTATCCTGTGGTTTAAAATCGTTTCCTTCACGTTGATTTGACAGATCAACGTCTCTTTGGAATAAAATTAATGTCCAACAGAGGGAGCCGTCTGCACGGGAATCGGTAATGATAGCACTTGGACATGAAACAGCTTGGGATTTCCGCCTGCTGGATGCCTATGCACCTCCACTGGAAAAGCCCACTTTTGCAACAGACATCAAGTACAGCCTCTGCGCGCTCGCAGAGGACCGTATGCGAGCCTGACAGGCTGCGCGCTCAAACCACCACGGGAGCGGGCCCCTCCTTTGTGCACTCCGGAGGAGGTTTATTAAATGAAAAAAAATCACCCCACTACTCCACCCCCGACCCAGAAGTGCCCTGTCTGCTATAAAGAGGACAATTTTCGCGTTTTCCCTCGCTTACGGCCATACTACCCTGAGAACGCCCGATCTCGTCCGATCTCGGAAGCTAAGCAGGGTCGGGCCTGGTTAGTACTTGGATGGGAGACCGCCTGGGAATACCAGGTGCTGTAAGCTTTTACACCCACCTCCAATTCTCAACACGATTCACTGCTCTTTCCAAAAATTTTGGCATTCATTCGTCATTCAACTTTCACTTATCCTGTGGTTTGAAATCGTTTCCTTCACGTTGATTTGACAGATCAACGTCTCTTTGGAATAAAATTAATGTCCAACAGAGGGAGCCGTCTGCACGGGGATCGGTCATGATAGCACTTGGACATGAAACAGCTTGGGATTTCCGCCTGCTGGATGCCTTTGCACCTCCACTGGAAAAGCCCACTTTTGCAACAAACATCAAATACCGCATCTGCGCGCTCGCAGAGGACCGAATGCGAGCCTGACAGGCTGCGCGCTCAAACCACCACGGGAGCGGGCCCCTCCTTCGTGCTCTCGGGAGGAGGTCATTAAATGAAAAAAAAATCACCCCACGACTCCATCCCCGACCCGCAAGTGCCATGTCTGCTATAAAGGGGACAATTTTCACGTTTTCCCTCGCTTACGCCCATACTACCCTGAGAACGCCCGATCTCGTCCGATCTCGGAAGCTAAGCAGGGTCGGGCCTGGTTAGTACTTGGATGGGAGACCGCCTGGGAATACCAGCTGCTGTAAGCTTTTGCACCCACCTCCAATTCTCAACACGATTCACTGCTCTTTCCAAAAATTTTGGCTTTCATTAGTCATTCAACTTTCACTTATCCTGTGGTTTGAAATCGTTTCCTTCACGTTGATTTGACAGATCAACGTCTCTTTGGAATAAAATTAATGTCCAACAGAGGGAGCCGTCTGCACGGGGTCGGTCATGATAGCACTTGGACATGAAACAGCTTGGGATTTCCGCCTGCTGGATGCCTTTGCACCTCCACTGGAAAAGCCCACTTTTGCAACAAACATCAAATACCGCATCTGCGCGCTCGCAGAGGACCGAATGCGAGCCTGACAGGCTGCGCGCTCAAACCACCACGGGAGCGGGCCCCTCCTTCGTGCTCTCGGGAGGAGGTCATTAAATGAAAAAAAAATCACCCCACGACTCCATCCCCGACCCGCAAGTGCCATGTCTGCTATAAAGGGGACAATTTTCACGTTTTCCCTCGCTTACGGCCATACTACCCTGAGAACGCCCGATCTCGTCCGATCTCGGAAGCTAAGCAGGGTCGGGCCTGGTTAGTACTTGGATGGGAGACCGCCTGGGAATACCAGCTGCTGTAAGCTTTTGCACCCACCTCCAATTCTCAACACGATTCACTGCTCTTTCAAAAATTTTGGCTTTCATTAGTCATTCAACTTTCACTTATCCTGTGGTTTGAAATCGTTTCCTTCACGTTGATTTGACAGATCAAGTTCTCTTTGGAATAAAATTAATGTCCAACAGAGGGAGCCGTTTGCACGGGGTCGTTCATGATAGCACTTGGACATGAAACAGCTTGGGATTTCCGCCTGCTGGATGCCTTTGCACCTCCACTGGAAAAGCCCACTTTTGCAACAAACATCAAATACTGCATCTGCGTGCTCGCAGAGGACCGTATGCGAGCCTGACAGGCTGCGCGCTCAAACCACCACGGGAGCGGGCCCCTCCTTCGTGCTCTCGGGAGGAGGTCATTAAATGAAAAAAAAATCACCCCACTACTCCATCCCCGACCCGCAAGTGCCGTGTCTGCTATAAAGGGGACAATTTTCACGTTTTCCCTCGCTTACGGCCATACTACCCTGAGAACGCCCGATCTCGTCCGATCTCGGAAGCTAAGCAGGGTCGGGCCTGGTTAGTACTTGGATGGGAGACCGCCTGGGAATACCAGCTGCTGTAAGCTTTTGCACCCACCTCCAATTCTCAACACGATTCACTGCTCTTTCCAAAAATTTTGGCTTTCATTAGTCATTCAACTTTCACTTATCCTGTGGTTTGAAATCGTTTCCTTCACGTTGATTTGACAGATCAACGTCTCTTTGGAATAAAATTAATGTCCAACAGAGGGAGCCGTCTGCACGGGGTCGGTCATGATAGCACTTGGACATGAAACAGCTTGGGATTTCCGCCTGCTGGATGCCTTTCCACCTCCACTGGAAAAGCCCACTTTTGCAACAAACATCAAATACTGCATCTGCGTGCTCGCAGAGGACCGTATGCGAGCCTGACAGGCTGCGCGCTCAAACCACCACGGGAGCGGGCCCCTCCTTCGTGCTCTCGGGAGGAGGTCATTAAATGAAAAAAAAATCACCCCACTACTCCATCCCCGACCCGCAAGTGCCTTGTCTGCTATAAAGGGGACAATTTTCACGTTTTCCCTCGCTTATGGCCATACTACCCTGAGAACGCCCGATCTCGTCCGATCTCGGAAGCTAAGCAGGGTCGGGCCTGGTTAGTACTTGGATGGGAGACCGCCTGGGAATACCAGGTGCTGTAAGCTTTTGCACCCACCTCCAATTCTCAACACGATTCACTGCTCTTTCCAAAAATTTTGGCATTCATTCGTCATTCAACTTTCACTTATCCTGTGGTTTAAAATCGTTTCCTTCACGTTGATTTGACAGATCAACGTCTCTTTGGAATAAAATTAATGTCCAACAGAGGGAGCCGTCTGCACGGGGATCGGTCATGATAGCACTTGGACATGAAACAGCTTGGGATTTCCGCCTGCTGGATGCGTTTGCACCTCCACTGGAAAAGCCCACTTTTGCAACAAACATCAAATACCGCATCTGCGCGCTCGCAGAGGACCGTATGCGAGCCTGACAGGCTGCGCGCTCAAACCACCACGGGAGCAGGCCCCTCCTTCGTGCTCTCGGGAGGAGGTCATTAAATGAAAAAAAAATCACCCCACTACTCCATCCCCGACCCGCAAGTGCCGTGTCTGCTATAAAGGGGACAATTTTCACGTTTTCCCTCGCTTACGGCCATACTACCCTGAGAACGCCCGATCTCGTCCGATCTCGGAAGCTAAGCAGGGTCGGGCCTGGTTAGTACTTGGATGGGAGACCGCCTGGGAATACCAGGTGCTGTGAGCTTTTGCACCCACCTCCAATTCTCAACACGATTCACTGCTCTTTCCAAAAATTTTGGCTTTCATTAGTCATTCAACTTTCACTTATCCTGTGGTTTGAAATCGTTTCCTTCACGTTGATTTGACAGATCAAGTTCTCTTTGGAATAAAATTAATGTCCAACAGAGGGAGCCGTCTGCACGGGGTCGTTCATGATAGCACTTGGACATGAAACAGCTTGGGATTTCCGCCTGCTGGATGCCTATGCACCTCCACTGGAAAAGCCCACTTTTGCAACAGACATCAAGTACAGCCTCTGCGCGCTCGCAGAGGACCGTATGCGAGCCTGACAGGCTGCGCGCTCAAACCACCACGGGAGCGGGCCCCTCCTTTGTGCACTCCGGAGGAGGTTTATTAAATGAAAAAAAATCACCCCACTACTCCACCCCCGACCCAGAAGTGCCCTGTCTGCTATAAAGAGGACAATTTTCGCGTTTTCCCTCGCTTACGGCCATACTACCCTGAGAACGCCCGATCTCGTCCGATCTCGGAAGCTAAGCAGGGTCGGGCCTGGTTAGTACTTGGATGGGAGACCGCCTGGGAATACCAGGTGCTGTAAGCTTTTGCACCCACCTCCAATTCTCAACACGATTCACTGCTCTTTCCAAAAATTTTGGCATTCATTCGTCATTCAACTTTCACTTATCCTGTGGTTTGAAATCGTTTCCTTCACGTTGATTTGACAGATCAACGTCTCTTTGGAATAAAATTAATGTCCAACAGAGGGAGCCGTCTGCACGGGGATCGGTCATGATAGCACTTGGACATGAAACAGCTTGGGATTTCCGCCTGCTGGATGCCTTTGCACCTCCACTGGAAAAGCCCACTTTTGCAACAAACATCAAATACCGCATCTGCGCGCTCGCAGAGGACCGAATGCGAGCCTGACAGGCTGCGCGCTCAAACCACCACGGGAGCGGGCCCCTCCTTCGTGCTCTCGGGAGGAGGTCATTAAATGAAAAAAAAATCACCCCACGACTCCATCCCCGACCCGCAAGTGCCATGTCTGCTATAAAGGGGACAATTTTCACGTTTTCCCTCGCTTACGCCCATACTACCCTGAGAACGCCCGATCTCGTCCGATCTCGGAAGCTAAGCAGGGTCGGGCCTGGTTAGTACTTGGATGGGAGACCGCCTGGGAATACCAGCTGCTGTAAGCTTTTGCACCCACCTCCAATTCTCAACACGATTCACTGCTCTTTCCAAAAATTTTGGCTTTCATTAGTCATTCAACTTTCACTTATCCTGTGGTTTGAAATCGTTTCCTTCACGTTGATTTGACAGATCAACGTCTCTTTGGAATAAAATTAATGTCCAACAGAGGGAGCCGTCTGCACGGGGTCGGTCATGATAGCACTTGGACATGAAACAGCTTGGGATTTCCGCCTGCTGGATGCCTTTGCACCTCCACTGGAAAAGCCCACTTTTGCAACAAACATCAAATACCGCATCTGCGCGCTCGCAGAGGACCGAATGCGAGCCTGACAGGCTGCGCGCTCAAACCACCACGGGAGCGGGCCCCTCCTTCGTGCTCTCGGGAGGAGGTCATTAAATGAAAAAAAAATCACCCCACGACTCCATCCCCGACCCGCAAGTGCCATGTCTGCTATAAAGGGGACAATTTTCACGTTTTCCCTCGCTTACGGCCATACTACCCTGAGAACGCCCGATCTCGTCCGATCTCGGAAGCTAAGCAGGGTCGGGCCAGGTTAGTACTTGGATGGGAGACCGCCTGGGAATACCAGCTGCTGTAAGCTTTTGCACCCACCTCCAATTCTCAACACGATTCACTGCTCTTTCCAAAAATTTTGGCTTTCATTAGTCATTCAACTTTCACTTATCCTGTGGTTTGAAATCGTTTCCTTCACGTTGATTTGACAGATCAAGTTCTCTTTGGAATAAAATTAATGTCCAACAGAGGGAGCCGTCTGCACGGGGTCGTTCATGATAGCACTTGGACATGAAACAGCTTGGGATTTCCGCCTGCTGGATGCCTTTGCACCTCCACTGGAAAAGCCCACTTTTGCAACAAACATCAAATACTGCATCTGCGTGCTCGCAGAGGACCGTATGCGAGCCTGACAGGCTGCGCGCTCAAACCACCACGGGAGCGGGCCCCTCCTTCGTGCTCTCGGGAGGAGGTCATTAAATGAAAAAAAAATCACCCCACTACTCCATCCCCGACCCGCAAGTGCCGTGTCTCCTATAAAGGGGACAATTTTCACGTTTTCCCTCGCTTACGGCCATACTACCCTGAGAACGCCCGATCTCGTCCGATCTCGGAAGCTAAGCAGGGTCGGGCCTGGTTAGTACTTGGATGGGAGACCGCCTGGGAATACCAGCTGCTGTAAGCTTTTGCACCCACCTCCAATTCTCAACACGATTCACTGCTCTTTCCAAAAATTTTGGCTTTCATTAGTCATTCAACTTTCACTTATCCTGTGGTTTGAAATCGTTTCCTTCACGTTGATTTGACAGATCAAGTTCTCTTTGGAATAAAATTAATGTCCAACAGAGGGAGCCGTCTGCACGGGGTCGTTCATGATAGCACTTGGACATGAAACAGCTTGGGATTTCCGCCTGCTGGATGCCTTTGCACCTCCACTGGAAAAGCCCACTTTTGCAACAAACATCAAGTACAGCCTCTGCGCGCTCGCAGAGGACCGTATGCGAGCCTGACAGGCTGCGCGCTCAAACCACCACGGGAGCGGGCCCCTCCTTTGTGCACTCCGGAGGAGGTTTATTAAATGAAAAAAAATCACCCCACTACTCCACCCCCGACCCAGAAGTGCCCTGTCTGCTATAAAGAGGACAATTTTCGCGTTTTCCCTCGCTTACGGCCATACTACCCTGAGAACGCCCGATCTCGTCCGATCTCGGAAGCTAAGCAGGGTCGGGCCTGGTTAGTACTTGGATGGGAGACCGCCTGGGAATACCAGGTGCTGTAAGCTTTTGCACCCACCTCCAATTCTCAACACGATTCACTGCTCTTTCCAAAAATTTTGGCATTCATTCGTCATTCAACTTTCACTTATCCTGTGGTTTAAAATCGTTTCCTTCACGTTGATTTGACAGATCAACGTCTCTTTGGAATAAAATTAATGTCCAACAGAGGGAGCCGTCTGCACGGGGTCGGTCATGATAGCACTTGGACATGAAACAGCTTGGGATTTCCGCCTGCTGGATGCCTTTGCACCTCCACTGGAAAAGCCCACTTTTGCAACAAACATCAAATACCGCATCTGCGCGCTCGCAGAGGACCGAATGCGAGCCTGACAGGCTGCGCGCTCAAACCACCACGGGAGCGGGCCCCTCCTTCGTGCTCTCGGGAGGAGGTCATTAAATGAAAAAAAAATCACCCCACTACTCCATCCCCGACCCGCAAGTGCCGTGTCTGCTATAAAGGGGACAATTTTCACGTTTTCCCTCGCTTACGGCCATACTACCCTGAGAACGCCCGATCTCGTCCGATCTCGGAAGCTAAGCAGGGTCGGGCCTGGTTAGTACTTGGATGGGAGACCGCCTGGGAATACCAGGTGCTGTAAGCTTTTGCACCCACCTCCAATTCTCAACACGATTCACTGCTCTTTCCAAAAATTTTGGCTTTCATTAGTCATTCAACTTTCACTTATCCTGTGGTTTGAAATCGTTTCCTTCACGTTGATTTGACAGATCAAGTTCTCTTTGGAATAAAATTAATGTCCAACAGAGGGAGCCGTCTGCACGGGGTCGTTCATGATAGCACTTGGACATGAAACAGCTTGGGATTTCCGCCTGCTGGATGCCTTTGCACCTCCACTGGAAAAGCCCACTTTTGCAACAAACATCAAATACTGCATCTGCGTGCTCGCAGAGGACCGTATGCGAGCCTGACAGGCTGCGCGCTCAAACCACCACGGGAGCGGGCCCCTCCTTCGTGCTCTCGGGAGGAGGTCATTAAATGAAAAAAAAATCACCCCACTACTCCATCCCCGACCCGCAAGTGCCGTGTCTGCTATAAAGGGGACAATTTTCACGTTTTCCCTCGCTTACGGCCATACTACCCTGAGAACGCCCGATCTCGTCCGATCTCGGAAGCTAAGCAGGGTCGGGCCTGGTTAGTACTTGGATGGGAGACCGCCTGGGAATACCAGGTGCTGTAAGCTTTTGCACCCACCTCCAATTCTCAACACGATTCACTGCTCTTTCCAAAAATTTTGGCATTCATTCGTCATTCAACTTTCACTTATCCTGTGGTTTAAAATCGTTTCCTTCACGTTGATTTGACAGATCAACGTCTCTTTGGAATAAAATTAATGTCCAACAGAGGGAGCCGTCTGCACGGGAATCGGTAATGATAGCACTTGGACATGAAACAGCTTGGGATTTCCGCCTGCTGGATGCCTATGCACCTCCACTGGAAAAGCCCACTTTTGCAACAGACATCAAGTACAGCCTCTGCGCGCTCGCAGAGGACCGTATGCGAGCCTGACAGGCTGCGCGCTCAAACCACCACGGGAGCGGGCCCCTCCTTTGTGCACTCCGGAGGAGGTTTATTAAATGAAAAAAAATCACCCCACTACTCCACCCCCGACCCAGAAGTGCCCTGTCTGCTATAAAGAGGACAATTTTCGCGTTTTCCCTCGCTTACGGCCATACTACCCTGAGAACGCCCGATCTCGTCCGATCTCGGAAGCTAAGCAGGGTCGGGCCTGGTTAGTACTTGGATGGGAGACCGCCTGGGAATACCAGGTGCTGTAAGCTTTTGCACCCACCTCCAATTCTCAACACGATTCACTGCTCTTTCCAAAAATTTTGGCATTCATTCGTCATTCAACTTTCACTTATCCTGTGGTTTGAAATCGTTTCCTTCACGTTGATTTGACAGATCAACGTCTCTTTGGAATAAAATTAATGTCCAACAGAGGGAGCCGTCTGCACGGGGATCGGTCATGATAGCACTTGGACATGAAACAGCTTGGGATTTCCGCCTGCTGGATGCCTTTGCACCTCCACTGGAAAAGCCCACTTTTGCAACAAACATCAAATACCGCATCTGCGCGCTCGCAGAGGACCGAATGCGAGCCTGACAGGCTGCGCGCTCAAACCACCACGGGAGCGGGCCCCTCCTTCGTGCTCTCGGGAGGAGGTCATTAAATGAAAAAAAAATCACCCCACGACTCCATCCCCGACCCGCAAGTGCCATGTCTGCTATAAAGGGGACAATTTTCACGTTTTCCCTCGCTTACGCCCATACTACCCTGAGAACGCCCGATCTCGTCCGATCTCGGAAGCTAAGCAGGGTCGGGCCTGGTTAGTACTTGGATGGGAGACCGCCTGGGAATACCAGCTGCTGTAAGCTTTTGCACCCACCTCCAATTCTCAACACGATTCACTGCTCTTTCCAAAAATTTTGGCTTTCATTAGTCATTCAACTTTCACTTATCCTATGGTTTGAAATCGTTTCCTTCACGTTGATTTGACAGATCAACGTCTCTTTGGAATAAAATTAATGTCCAACAGAGGGAGCCGTCTGCACGGGGTCGGTCATGATAGCACTTGGACATGAAACAGCTTGGGATTTCCGCCTGCTGGATGCCTTTGCACCTCCACTGGAAAAGCCCACTTTTGCAACAAACATCAAATACCGCATCTGCGCGCTCGCAGAGGACCGAATGCGAGCCTGACAGGCTGCGCGCTCAAACCACCACGGGAGCGGGCCCCTCCTTCGTGCTCTCGGGAGGAGGTCATTAAATGAAAAAAAAATCACCCCACGACTCCATCCCCGACCCGCAAGTGCCATGTCTGCTATAAAGGGGACAATTTTCACGTTTTCCCTCGCTTACGGCCATACTACACTGAGAACGCCCGATCTCGGAAGCTAAGCAGGGTCGGGCCTGGTTAGTACTTGGATGGGAGACCGCCTGGGAATACCAGCTGCTGTAAGCTTTTGCACCCACCTCCAATTCTCAACACGATTCACTGCTCTTTCCAAAAATTTTGGCTTTCATTAGTCATTCAACTTTCACTTATCCTGTGGTTTGAAATCGTTTCCTTCACGTTGATTTGACAGATCAAGTTCTCTTTGGAATAAAATTAATGTCCAACAGAGGGAGCCGTCTGCACGGGGTCGTTCATGATAGCACTTGGACATGAAACAGCTTGGGATTTCCGCCTGCTGGATGCCTTTGCACCTCCACTGGAAAAGCCCACTTTTGCAACAAACATCAAATACTGCATCTGCGTGCTCGCAGAGGACCGTATGCGAGCCTGACAGGCTGCGCGCTCAAACCACCACGGGAGCGGGCCCCTCCTTCGTGCTCTCGGGAGGAGGTCATTAAATGAAAAAAAAATCACCCCACTACTCCATCCCCGACCCGCAAGTGCCGTGTCTGCTATAAAGGGGACAATTTTCACGTTTTCCCTCGCTTACGGCCATACTACCCTGAGAACGCCCGATCTCGTCCGATCTCGGAAGCTAAGCAGGGTCGGGCCTGGTTAGTACTTGGATGGGAGACCGCCTGGGAATACCAGGTGCTGTAAGCTTTTGCACCCACCTCCAATTCTCAACACGATTCACTGCTCTTTCCAAAAATTTTGGCATTCATTCGTCATTCAACTTTCACTTATCCTGTGGTTTAAAATCGTTTCCTTCACGTTGATTTGACAGATCAACGTCTCTTTGGAATAAAATTAATGTCCAACAGAGGGAGCCGTCTGCACGGGGTCGGTCATGATAGCACTTGGACATGAAACAGCTTGGGATTTCCGCCTGCTGGATGCCTTTGCACCTCCACTGGAAAAGCCCACTTTTGCAACAAACATCAAATACCGCATCTGCGCGCTCGCAGAGGACCGAATGCGAGCCTGACAGGCTGCGCGCTCAAACCACCACGGGAGCGGGCCCCTCCTTCGTGCTCTCGGGAGGAGGTCATTAAATGAAAAAAAAATCACCCCACGACTCCATCCCCGACCCGCAAGTGCCATGTCTGCTATAAAGGGGACAATTTTCACGTTTTCCCTCGCTTACGCCCATACTACCCTGAGAACGCCCGATCTCGTCCGATCTCGGAAGCTAAGCAGGGTCGGGCCTGGTTAGTACTTGGATGGGAGACCGCCTGGGAATACCAGCTGCTGTAAGCTTTTGCACCCACCTCCAATTCTCAACACGATTCACTGCTCTTTCCAAAAATTTTGGCTTTCATTAGTCATTCAACTTTCACTTATCCTGTGGTTTGAAATCGTTTCCTTCACGTTGATTTGACAGATCAACGTCTCTTTGGAATAAAATTAATGTCCAACAGAGGGAGCCGTCTGCACGGGGTCGGTCATGATAGCACTTGGACATGAAACAGCTTGGGATTTCCGCCTGCTGGATGCCTTTGCACCTCCACTGGAAAAGCCCACTTTTGCAACAAACATCAAATACCGCATCTGCGCGCTCGCAGAGGACCGAATGCGAGCCTGACAGGCTGCGCGCTCAAACCACCACGGGAGCGGGCCCCTCCTTCGTGCTCTCGGGAGGAGGTCATTAAATGAAAAAAAAATCACCCCACGACTCCATCCCCGACCCGCAAGTGCCATGTCTGCTATAAAGGGGACAATTTTCACGTTTTCCCTCGCTTACGGCCATACTACCCTGAGAACGCCCGATCTCGTCCGATCTCGGAAGCTAAGCAGGGTCGGGCCTGGTTAGTACTTGGATGGGAGACCGCCTGGGAATACCAGCTGCTGTAAGCTTTTGCACCCACCTCCAATTCTCAACACGATTCACTGCTCTTTCCAAAAATTTTGGCTTTCATTAGTCATTCAACTTTCACTTATCCTGTGGTTTGAAATCGTTTCCTTCACGTTGATTTGACAGATCAAGTTCTCTTTGGAATAAAATTAATGTCCAACAGAGGGAGCCGTCTGCACGGGGTCGTTCATGATAGCACTTGGACATGAAACAGCTTGGGATTTCCGCCTGCTGGATGCCTTTGCACCTCCACTGGAAAAGCCCACTTTTGCAACAAACATCAAATACTGCATCTGCGTGCTCGCAGAGGACCGTATGCGAGCCTGACAGGCTGCGCGCTCAAACCACCACGGGAGCGGGCCCCTCCTTCGTGCTCTCGGGAGGAGGTCATTAAATGAAAAAAAAATCACCCCACTACTCCATCCCCGACCCGCAAGTGCCGTGTCTGCTATAAAGGGGACAATTTTCACGTTTTCCCTCGCTTACGGCCATACTACCCTGAGAACGCCCGATCTCGTCCGATCTCGGAAGCTAAGCAGGGTCGGGCCTGGTTAGTACTTGGATGGGAGACCGCCTGGGAATACCAGGTGCTGTAAGCTTTTGCACCCACCTCCAATTCTCAACACGATTCACTGCTCTTTCCAAAAATTTTGGCATTCATTCGTCATTCAACTTTCACTTATCCTGTGGTTTAAAATCGTTTCCTTCACGTTGATTTGACAGATCAACGTCTCTTTGGAATAAAATTAATGTCCAACAGAGGGAGCCGTCTGCACGGGAATCGGTAATGATAGCACTTGGACATGAAACAGCTTGGGATTTCCGCCTGCTGGATGCCTATGCACCTCCACTGGAAAAGCCCACTTTTGCAACAGACATCAAGTACAGCCTCTGCGCGCTCGCAGAGGACCGTATGCGAGCCTGACAGGCTGCGCGCTCAAACCACCACGGGAGCGGGCCCCTCCTTTGTGCACTCCGGAGGAGGTTTATTAAATGAAAAAAAATCACCCCACTACTCCACCCCCGACCCAGAAGTGCCCTGTCTGCTATAAAGAGGACAATTTTCGCGTTTTCCCTCGCTTACGGCCATACTACCCTGAGAACGCCCGATCTCGTCCGATCTCGGAAGCTAAGCAGGGTCGGGCCTGGTTAGTACTTGGATGGGAGACCGCCTGGGAATACCAGGTGCTGTAAGCTTTTGCACCCACCTCCAATTCTCAACACGATTCACTGCTCTTTCCAAAAATTTTGGCATTCATTCGTCATTCAACTTTCACTTATCCTGTGGTTTGAAATCGTTTCCTTCACGTTGATTTGACAGATCAACGTCTCTTTGGAATAAAATTAATGTCCAACAGAGGGAGCCGTCTGCACGGGGATCGGTCATGATAGCACTTGGACATGAAACAGCTTGGGATTTCCGCCTGCTGGATGCCTTTGCACCTCCACTGGAAAAGCCCACTTTTGCAACAAACATCAAATACCGCATCTGCGCGCTCGCAGAGGACCGAATGCGAGCCTGACAGGCTGCGCGCTCAAACCACCACGGGAGCGGGCCCCTCCTTCGTGCTCTCGGGAGGAGGTCATTAAATGAAAAAAAAATCACCCCACGACTCCATCCCCGACCCGCAAGT
The DNA here is from genome assembly GCF_025434085.1 of Hippocampus zosterae. Taxonomy (NCBI): domain Eukaryota; kingdom Metazoa; phylum Chordata; class Actinopteri; order Syngnathiformes; family Syngnathidae; genus Hippocampus; species Hippocampus zosterae. The sequence continues at coordinate 41,938,693 of NC_067451.1, read as the reverse complement.
GCCATGTCTGCTATAAAGGGGACAATTTTCACGTTTTCCCTCGCTTACGCCCATACTACCCTGAGAACGCCCGATCTCGTCCGATCTCGGAAGCTAAGCAGGGTCGGCCCTGGTTAGTACTTGGATGGGAGACCGCCTGGGAATACCAGCTGCTGTAAGCTTTTGCACCCACCTCCAATTCTCAACACGATTCACTGCTCTTTCCAAAAATTTTGGCTTTCATTAGTCATTCAACTTTCACTTATCCTGTGGTTTGAAATCGTTTCCTTCACGTTGATTTGACAGATCAACGTCTCTTTGGAATAAAATTAATGTCCAACAGAGGGAGCCGTCTGCACGGGGTCGGTCATGATAGCACTTGGACATGAAACAGCTTGGGATTTCCGCCTGCTGGATGCCTTTGCACCTCCACTGGAAAAGCCCACTTTTGCAACAAACATCAAATACCGCATCTGCGCGCTCGCAGAGGACCGAATGCGAGCCTGACAGGCTGCGCGCTCAAACCACCACGGGAGCGGGCCCCTCCTTCGTGCTCTCGGGAGGAGGTCATTAAATGAAAAAAAAATCACCCCACGACTCCATCCCCGACCCGCAAGTGCCATGTCTGCTATAAAGGGGACAATTTTCACGTTTTCCCTCGCTTACGGCCATACTACCCTGAGAACGCCTGATCTCGTCCGATCTCGGAAGCTAAGCAGGGTCGGGCCTGGTTAGTACTTGGATGGGAGACCGCCTGGGAATACCAGCTGCTGTAAGCTTTTGCACCCACCTCCAATTCTCAACACGATTCACTGCTCTTTCCAAAAATTTTGGCTTTCATTAGTCATTCAACTTTCACTTATCCTGTGGTTTGAAATCGTTTCCTTCACGTTGATTTGACAGATCAAGTTCTCTTTGGAATAAAATTAATGTCCAACAGAGGGAGCCGTCTGCACGGGGTCGTTCATGATAGCACTTGGACATGAAACAGCTTGGGATTTCCGCCTGCTGGATGCGTTTGCACCTCCACTGGAAAAGCCCACTTTTGCAACAAACATCAAATACCGCATCTGCGCGCTCGCAGAGGACCGTATGCGAGCCTGACAGGCTGCGCGCTCAAACCACCACGGGAGCGGGCCCCTCCTTCGTGCTCTCGGGAGGAGGTCATTAAATGAAAAAAAAATCACCCCACGACTCCATCCCCGACCCGCAAGTGCCATGTCTGCTATAAAGGGGACAATTTTCACGTTTTCCCTCGCTTACGCCCATACTACCCTGAGAACGCCCGATCTCGTCCGATCTCGGAAGCTAAGCAGGGTCGGGCCTGGTTAGTACTTGGATGGGAGACCGCCTGGGAATACCAGCTGCTGTAAGCTTTTGCACCCACCTCCAATTCTCAACACGATTCACTGCTCTTTCCAAAAATTTTGGCTTTCATTAGTCATTCAACTTTCACTTATCCTGTGGTTTGAAATCGTTTCCTTCACGTTGATTTGACAGATCAACGTCTCTTTGGAATAAAATTAATGTCCAACAGAGGGAGCCGTCTGCACGGGGTCGGTCATGATAGCACTTGGACATGAAACAGCTTGGGATTTCCGCCTGCTGGATGCCTTTGCACCTCCACTGGAAAAGCCCACTTTTGCAACAAACATCAAATACCGCATCTGCGCGCTCGCAGAGGACCGAATGCGAGCCTGACAGGCTGCGCGCTCAAACCACCACGGGAGCGGGCCCCTCCTTCGTGCTCTCGGGAGGAGGTCATTAAATGAAAAAAAAATCACCCCACGACTCCATCCCCGACCCGCAAGTGCCATGTCTGCTATAAAGGGGACAATTTTCACGTTTTCCCTCGCTTACGGCCATACTACCCTGAGAACGCCCGATCTCGTCCGATCTCGGAAGCTAAGCAGGGTCGGGCCTGGTTAGTACTTGGATGGGAGACCGCCTGGGAATACCAGCTGCTGTAAGCTTTTGCACCCACCTCCAATTCTCAACACGATTCACTGCTCTTTCCAAAAATTTTGGCTTTCATTAGTCATTCAACTTTCACTTATCCTGTGGTTTGAAATCGTTTCCTTCACGTTGATTTGACAGATCAAGTTCTCTTTGGAATAAAATTAATGTCCAACAGAGGGAGCCGTCTGCACGGGGTCGTTCATGATAGCACTTGGACATGAAACAGCTTGGGATTTCCGCCTGCTGGATGCCTTTGCACCTCCACTGGAAAAGCCCACTTTTGCAACAAACATCAAATACTGCATCTGCGTGCTCGCAGAGGACCGTATGCGAGCCTGACAGGCTGCGCGCTCAAACCACCACGGGAGCGGGCCCCTCCTTCGTGCTCTCGGGAGGAGGTCATTAAATGAAAAAAAAATCACCCCACTACTCCATCCCCGACCCGCAAGTGCCGTGTCTGCTATAAAGGGGACAATTTTCACGTTTTCCCTCGCTTACGGCCATACTACCCTGAGAACGCCCGATCTCGTCCGATCTCGGAAGCTAAGCAGGGTCGGGCCTGGTTAGTACTTGGATGGGAGACCGCCTGGGAATACCAGGTGCTGTAAGCTTTTGCACCCACCTCCAATTCTCAACACGATTCACTGCTCTTTCCAAAAATTTTGGCATTCATTCGTCATTCAACTTTCACTTATCCTGTGGTTTAAAATCGTTTCCTTCACGTTGATTTGACAGATCAACGTCTCTTTGGAATAAAATTAATGTCCAACAGAGGGAGCCGTCTGCACGGGAATCGGTAATGATAGCACTTGGACATGAAACAGCTTGGGATTTCCGCCTGCTGGATGCCTATGCACCTCCACTGGAAAAGCCCACTTTTGCAACAGACATCAAGTACAGCCTCTGCGCGCTCGCAGAGGACCGTATGCGAGCCTGACAGGCTGCGCGCTCAAACCACCACGGGAGCGGGCCCCTCCTTTGTGCACTCCGGAGGAGGTTTATTAAATGAAAAAAAATCACCCCACTACTCCACCCCCGACCCAGAAGTGCCCTGTCTGCTATAAAGAGGACAATTTTCGCGTTTTCCCTCGCTTACGGCCATACTACCCTGAGAACGCCCGATCTCGTCCGATCTCGGAAGCTAAGCAGGGTCGGGCCTGGTTAGTACTTGGATGGGAGACCGCCTGGGAATACCAGGTGCTGTAAGCTTTTGCACCCACCTCCAATTCTCAACACGATTCACTGCTCTTTCCAAAAATTTTGGCATTCATTCGTCATTCAACTTTCACTTATCCTGTGGTTTGAAATCGTTTCCTTCACGTTGATTTGACAGATCAACGTCTCTTTGGAATAAAATTAATGTCCAACAGAGGGAGCCGTCTGCACGGGGATCGGTCATGATAGCACTTGGACATGAAACAGCTTGGGATTTCCGCCTGCTGGATGCCTTTGCACCTCCACTGGAAAAGCCCACTTTTGCAACAAACATCAAATACCGCATCTGCGCGCTCGCAGAGGACCGAATGCGAGCCTGACAGGCTGCGCGCTCAAACCACCACGGGAGCGGGCCCCTCCTTCGTGCTCTCGGGAGGAGGTCATTAAATGAAAAAAAAATCACCCCACGACTCCATCCCCGACCCGCAAGTGCCATGTCTGCTATAAAGGGGACAATTTTCACGTTTTCCCTCGCTTACGCCCATACTACCCTGAGAACGCCCGATCTCGTCCGATCTCGGAAGCTAAGCAGGGTCGGCCCTGGTTAGTACTTGGATGGGAGACCGCCTGGGAATACCAGCTGCTGTAAGCTTTTGCACCCACCTCCAATTCTCAACACGATTCACTGCTCTTTCCAAAAATTTTGGCTTTCATTAGTCATTCAACTTTCACTTATCCTGTGGTTTGAAATCGTTTCCTTCACGTTGATTTGACAGATCAACGTCTCTTTGGAATAAAATTAATGTCCAACAGAGGGAGCCGTCTGCACGGGGTCGGTCATGATAGCACTTGGACATGAAACAGCTTGGGATTTCCGCCTGCTGGATGCCTTTGCACCTCCACTGGAAAAGCCCACTTTTGCAACAAACATCAAATACCGCATCTGCGCGCTCGCAGAGGACCGAATGCGAGCCTGACAGGCTGCGCGCTCAAACCACCACGGGAGCGGGCCCCTCCTTCGTGCTCTCGGGAGGAGGTCATTAAATGAAAAAAAAATCACCCCACGACTCCATCCCCGACCCGCAAGTGCCATGTCTGCTATAAAGGGGACAATTTTCACGTTTTCCCTCGCTTACGGCCATACTACCCTGAGAACGCCTGATCTCGTCCGATCTCGGAAGCTAAGCAGGGTCGGGCCTGGTTAGTACTTGGATGGGAGACCGCCTGGGAATACCAGCTGCTGTAAGCTTTTGCACCCACCTCCAATTCTCAACACGATTCACTGCTCTTTCCAAAAATTTTGGCTTTCATTAGTCATTCAACTTTCACTTATCCTGTGGTTTGAAATCGTTTCCTTCACGTTGATTTGACAGATCAAGTTCTCTTTGGAATAAAATTAATGTCCAACAGAGGGAGCCGTCTGCACGGGGTCGTTCATGATAGCACTTGGACATGAAACAGCTTGGGATTTCCGCCTGCTGGATGCGTTTGCACCTCCACTGGAAAAGCCCACTTTTGCAACAAACATCAAATACCGCATCTGCGCGCTCGCAGAGGACCGTATGCGAGCCTGACAGGCTGCGCGCTCAAACCACCACGGGAGCAGGCCCCTCCTTCGTGCTCTCGGGAGGAGGTCATTAAATGAAAAAAAAATCACCCCACTACTCCATCCCCGACCCGCAAGTGCCGTGTCTGCTATAAAGGGGACAATTTTCACGTTTTCCCTCGCTTACGGCCATACTACCCTGAGAACGCCCGATCTCGTCCGATCTCGGAAGCTAAGCAGGGTCGGGCCTGGTTAGTACTTGGATGGGAGACCGCCTGGGAATACCAGGTGCTGTAAGCTTTTGCACCCACCTGCAATTCTCAACACGATTCACTGCTCTTTCCAAAAATTTTGGCTTTCATTAGTCATTCAACTTTCACTTATCCTGTGGTTTGAAATCGTTTCCTTCACGTTGATTTGACAGATCAAGTTCTCTTTGGAATAAAATTAATGTCCAACAGAGGGAGCCGTCTGCACGGGGTCGTTCATGATAGCACTTGGACATGAAACAGCTTGGGATTTCCGCCTGCTGGATGCCTTTGCACCTCCACTGGAAAAGCCCACTTTTGCAACAAACATCAAATACTGCATCTGCGTGCTCGCAGAGGACCGTATGCGAGCCTGACAGGCTGCGCGCTCAAACCACCACGGGAGCGGGCCCCTCCTTCGTGCTCTCGGGAGGAGGTCATTAAATGAAAAAAAAATCACCCCACTACTCCATCCCCGACCCGCAAGTGCCGTGTCTGCTATAAAGGGGACAATTTTCACGTTTTCCCTCGCTTACGGCCATACTACCCTGAGAACGCCCGATCTCGTCCGATCTCGGAAGCTGAGCAGGGTCGGGCCTGGTTAGTACTTGGATGGGAGACCGCCTGGGAATACCAGGTGCTGTAAGCTTTTGCACCCACCTCCAATTCTCAACACGATTCACTGCTCTTTCCAAAAATTTTGGCATTCATTCGTCATTCAACTTTCACTTATCCTGTGGTTTAAAATCGTTTCCTTCACGTTGATTTGACAGATCAACGTCTCTTTGGAATAAAATTAATGTCCAACAGAGGGAGCCGTCTGCACGGGAATCGGTAATGATAGCACTTGGACATGAAACAGCTTGGGATTTCCGCCTGCTGGATGCCTATGCACCTCCACTGGAAAAGCCCACTTTTGCAACAGACATCAAGTACAGCCTCTGCGCGCTCGCAGAGGACCGTATGCGAGCCTGACAGGCTGCGCGCTCAAACCACCACGGGAGCGGGCCCCTCCTTTGTGCACTCCGGAGGAGGTTTATTAAATGAAAAAAAATCACCCCACTACTCCACCCCCGACCCAGAAGTGCCCTGTCTGCTATAAAGAGGACAATTTTCGCGTTTTCCCTCGCTTACGGCCATACTACCCTGAGAACGCCCGATCTCGTCCGATCTCGGAAGCTAAGCAGGGTCGGGCCTGGTTAGTACTTGGATGGGAGACCGCCTGGGAATACCAGGTGCTGTAAGCTTTTGCACCCACCTCCAAATCACAACACGATTCACTGCTCTTTCCAAAAATTTTGGCTTTCATTCGTCATTCAACTTTCACTTATCCTGTGGTTTAAAATCGTTTCCTTCACGTTGATTTGACAGATCAACGTCTCTTTGGAATAAAATTAATGTCCAACAGAGGGAGCCGTCTGCACGGGGATCGGTCATGATAGCACTTGGACATGAAACAGCTTGGGATTTCCGCCTGCTGGATGCGTTTGCACCTCCACTGGAAAAGCCCACTTTTGCAACAAACATCAAATACCGCATCTGCGCGCTCGCAGAGGACCGTATGCGAGCCTGACAGGCTGCGCGCTCAAACCACCACGGGAGCAGGCCCCTCCTTCGTGCTCTCGGGAGGAGGTCATTAAATGAAAAAAAAAATCACCCCACTACTCCATCCCCGACCCGCAAGTGCCGTGTCTGCTATAAAGGGGACAATTTTCACGTTTTCCCTCGCTTACGGCCATACTACCCTGAGAACGCCCGATCTCGTCCGATCTCGGAAGCTAAGCAGGGTCGGGCCTGGTTAGTACTTGGATGGGAGACCGCCTGGGAATACCAGGTGCTGTAAGCTTTTGCACCCACCTCCAATTCTCAACACGATTCACTGCTCTTTCCAAAAATTTTGGCTTTCATTAGTCATTCAACTTTCACTTATCCTGTGGTTTGAAATCGTTTCCTTCACGTTGATTTGACAGATCAAGTTCTCTTTGGAATAAAATTAATGTCCAACAGAGGGAGCCGTCTGCACGGGGTCGTTCATGATAGCACTTGGACATGAAACAGCTTGGGATTTCCGCCTGCTGGATGCCTTTGCACCTCCACTGGAAAAGCCCACTTTTGCAACAAACATCAAATACTGCATCTGCGTGCTCGCAGAGGACCGTATGCGAGCCTGACAGGCTGCGCGCTCAAACCACCACGGGAGCGGGCCCCTCCTTCGTGCTCTCGGGAGGAGGTCATTAAATGAAAAAAAAATCACCACACTACTCCATCCCCTACCCGCAAGTGCCTTGTCTGCTATAAAGGGGACAATTTTCACGTTTTCCCTCGCTTACGGCCATACTACCCTGAGAACGCCCGATCTCGTCCGATCTCGGAAGCTAAGCAGTGTCGGGCCTGGTTAGTACTTGGATGGGAGACCGCCTGGGAATACCAGGTGCTGTAAGCTTTTGCACCCACCTCCAAATCACAACACGATTCACTGCTCTTTCCAAAAATTTTGGCATTCATTCGTCATTCAACTTTCACTTATCCTGTGGTTTGAAATCGTTTCCTTCACGTTGATTTGACAGATCAACGTCTCTTTGGAATAAAATTAATGTCCAACAGAGGGAGCCGTCAGCACGGGGATCGGTCATGATAGCACTTGGACATGAAGCAGCTTGGGATTTCCGCCTGCTGGATACCTTTGCACCTCCACTGGAAAAGCCCACTTTTGCAACAAACATCAAATACTGCATCTGCGTGCTCGCAGAGGACCGTATGCGAGCCTGACAGGCTGCGCGCTCAAACCACCACGGGAGCGGGCCCCTCCTTCGTGCTCTCGGGAGGAGGTCATTAAATGAAAAAAAAATCACCCCACTACTCCATCCCCGACCCGCAAGTGCCGTGTCTGCTATAAAGGGGACAATTTTCACGTTTTCCCTCGCTTACGGCCATACTACCCTGAGAACGCCCGATCTCGTCCGATCTCGGAAGCTAAGCAGGGTCGGGCCTGGTTAGTACTTGGATGGGAGACCGCCTGGGAATACCAGGTGCTGTAAGCCTTTGCACCCACCTCCAATTCTCAACACGATTCACTGCTCTTTCCAAAAATTTTGGCTTTCATTAGTCATTCAACTTTCACTTATCCTGTGGTTTGAAATCGTTTCCTTCACGTTGATTTGACAGATCAAGTTCTCTTTGGAATAAAATTAATGTCCAACAGAGGGAGCCGTCTGCACGGGGTCGTTCATGATAGCACTTGGACATGAAACAGCTTGGGATTTCCGCCTGCTGGATGCCTTTGCACCTCCACTGGAAAAGCCCACTTTTGCAACAAACATCAAATACCGCATCTGCGCGCTCGCAGAGGACCGAATGCGAGCCTGACAGGCTGCGCGCTCAAACCACCACGGGAGCGGGCCCCTCCTTCGTGCTCTCGGGAGGAGGTCATTAAATGAAAAAAAAATCACCCCACGACTCCATCCCCGACCCGCAAGTGCCATGTCTGCTATAAAGGGGACAATTTTCACGTTTTCCCTCGCTTACGCCCATACTACCCTGAGAACGCCCGATCTCGTCCGATCTCGGAAGCTAAGCAGGGTCGGGCCTGGTTAGTACTTGGATGGGAGACCGCCTGGGAATACCAGCTGCTGTAAGCTTTTGCACCCACCTCCAATTCTCAACACGATTCACTGCTCTTTCCAAAAATTTTGGCTTTCATTAGTCATTCAACTTTCACTTATCCTGTGGTTTGAAATCGTTTCCTTCACGTTGATTTGACAGATCAACGTCTCTTTGGAATAAAATTAATGTCCAACAGAGGGAGCCGTCTGCACGGGGTCGGTCATGATAGCACTTGGACATGAAACAGCTTGGGATTTCCGCCTGCTGGATGCCTTTCCACCTCCACTGGAAAAGCCCACTTTTGCAACAAACATCAAATACTGCATCTGCGTGCTCGCAGAGGACCGTATGCGAGCCTGACAGGCTGCGCGCTCAAACCACCACGGGAGCGGGCCCCTCCTTCGTGCTCTCGGGAGGAGGTCATTAAATGAAAAAAAAATCACCCCACTTCTCCATCCCCGACCCGCAAGTGCCGTGTCTGCTATAAAGGGGACAATTTTCACGTTTTCCCTCGCTTACGGTCATACTACCCTGAGAACGCCCGATCTCGTCCGATCTCGGAAGCTAAGCAGGGTCGGGCCTGGTTAGTACTTGGATGGGAGACCGCCTGGGAATACCAGGTGCTGTAAGCTTTTGCACCCACCTCCAATTCTCAACACGATTCACTGCTCTTTCCAAAAATTTTGGCATTCATTCGTCATTCAACTTTCACTTATCCTGTGGTTTAAAATCGTTTCCTTCACGTTGATTTGACAGATCAACGTCTCTTTGGAATAAAATTAATGTCCAACAGAGGGAGCCGTCTGCACGGGAATCGGTAATGATAGCACTTGGACATGAAACAGCTTGGGATTTCCGCCTGCTGGATGCCTATGCACCTCCACTGGAAAAGCCCACTTTTGCAACAGACATCAAGTACAGCCTCTGCGCGCTCGCAGAGGACCGTATGCGAGCCTGACAGGCTGCGCGCTCAAACCACCACGGGAGCGGGCCCCTCCTTTGTGCACTCCGGAGGAGGTTTATTAAATGAAAAAAAATCACCCCACTACTCCACCCCCGACCCAGAAGTGCCCTGTCTGCTATAAAGAGGACAATTTTCGCGTTTTCCCTCGCTTACGGCCATACTACCCTGAGAACGCCCGATCTCGTCCGATCTCGGAAGCTAAGCAGGGTCGGGCCTGGTTAGTACTTGGATGGGAGACCGCCTGGGAATACCAGGTGCTGTAAGCTTTTGCACCCACCTCCAATTCTCAACACGATTCACTGCTCTTTCCAAAAATTTTGGCATTCATTCGTCATTCAACTTTCACTTATCCTGTGGTTTGAAATCGTTTCCTTCACGTTGATTTGACAGATCAACGTCTCTTTGGAATAAAATTAATGTCCAACAGAGGGAGCCGTCTGCACGGGGATCGGTCATGATAGCACTTGGACATGAAACAGCTTGGGATTTCCGCCTGCTGGATGCCTTTGCACCTCCACTGGAAAAGCCCACTTTTGCAACAAACATCAAATACCGCATCTGCGCGCTCGCAGAGGACCGAATGCGAGCCTGACAGGCTGCGCGCTCAAACCACCACGGGAGCGGGCCCCTCCTTTGTGCACTCCGGAGGAGGTCATTAAATGAAAAAAAAATCACCCCACTACTCCATCCCCGACCCGCAAGTGCCGTGTCTGCTATAAAGGGGACAATTTTCACGTTTTCCCTCGCTTACGGCCATACTACCCTGAGAACGCCCGATCTCGTCCGATCTCGGAAGCTAAGCAGGGTCGGGCCTGGTTAGTACTTGGATGGGAGACCGCCTGGGAATACCAGGTGCTGTAAGCTTTTGCACCCACCTCCAATTCTCAACACGATTCACTGCTCTTTCCAAAAATTTTGGCTTTCATTAGTCATTCAACTTTCACTTATCCTGTGGTTTGAAATCGTTTCCTTCACGTTGATTTGACAGATCAAGTTCTCTTTGGAATAAAATTAATGTCCAACAGAGGGAGCCGTCTGCACGGGGTCGTTCATGATAGCACTTGGACATGAAACAGCTTGGGATTTCCGCCTGCTGGATGCCTTTGCACCTCCACTGGAAAAGCCCACTTTTGCAACAAACATCAAATACCGCATCTGCGCGCTCGCAGAGGACCGAATGCGAGCCTGACAGGCTGCGCGCTCAAACCACCACGGGAGCGGGCCCCTCCTTCGTGCTCTCGGGAGGAGGTCATTAAATGAAAAAAAAATCACCCCACGACTCCATCCCCGACCCGCAAGTGCCATGTCTGCTATAAAGGGGACAATTTTCACGTTTTCCCTCGCTTACGCCCATACTACCCTGAGAACGCCCGATCTCGTCCGATCTCGGAAGCTAAGCAGGGTCGGGCCTGGTTAGTACTTGGATGGGAGACCGCCTGGGAATACCAGCTGCTGTAAGCTTTTGCACCCACCTCCAATTCTCAACACGATTCACTGCTCTTTCCAAAAATTTTGGCTTTCATTAGTCATTCAACTTTCACTTATCCTGTGGTTTGAAATCGTTTCCTTCACGTTGATTTGACAGATCAACGTCTCTTTGGAATAAAATTAATGTCCAACAGAGGGAGCCGTCTGCACGGGGTCGGTCATGATAGCACTTGGACATGAAACAGCTTGGGATTTCCGCCTGCTGGATGCCTTTCCACCTCCACTGGAAAAGCCCACTTTTGCAACAAACATCAAATACTGCATCTGCGTGCTCGCAGAGGACCGTATGCGAGCCTGACAGGCTGCGCGCTCAAACCACCACGGGAGCGGGCCCCTCCTTCGTGCTCTCGGGAGGAGGTCATTAAATGAAAAAAAAATCACCCCACTTCTCCATCCCCGACCCGCAAGTGCCGTGTCTGCTATAAAGGGGACAATTTTCACGTTTTCCCTCGCTTACGGTCATACTACCCTGAGAACGCCCGATCTCGTCCGATCTCGGAAGCTAAGCAGGGTCGGGCCTGGTTAGTACTTGGATGGGAGACCGCCTGGGAATACCAGGTGCTGTAAGCTTTTGCACCCACCTCCAATTCTCAACACGATTCACTGCTCTTTCCAAAAATTTTGGCATTCATTCGTCATTCAACTTTCACTTATCCTGTGGTTTAAAATCGTTTCCTTCACGTTGATTTGACAGATCAACGTCTCTTTGGAATAAAATTAATGTCCAACAGAGGGAGCCGTCTGCACGGGAATCGGTAATGATAGCACTTGGACATGAAACAGCTTGGGATTTCCGCCTGCTGGATGCCTATGCACCTCCACTGGAAAAGCCCACTTTTGCAACAGACATCAAGTACAGCCTCTGCGCGCTCGCAGAGGACCGTATGCGAGCCTGACAGGCTGCGCGCTCAAACCACCACGGGAGCGGGCCCCTCCTTTGTGCACTCCGGAGGAGGTTTATTAAATGAAAAAAAATCACCCCACTACTCCACCCCCGACCCAGAAGTGCCCTGTCTGCTATAAAGAGGACAATTTTCGCGTTTTCCCTCGCTTACGGCCATACTACCCTGAGAACGCCCGATCTCGTCCGATCTCGGAAGCTAAGCAGGGTCGGGCCTGGTTAGTACTTGGATGGGAGACCGCCTGGGAATACCAGGTGCTGTAAGCTTTTGCACCCACCTCCAATTCTCAACACGATTCACTGCTCTTTCCAAAAATTTTGGCATTCATTCGTCATTCAACTTTCACTTATCCTGTGGTTTGAAATCGTTTCCTTCACGTTGATTTGACAGATCAACGTCTCTTTGGAATAAAATTAATGTCCAACAGAGGGAGCCGTCTGCACGGGGATCGGTCATGATAGCACTTGGACATGAAACAGCTTGGGATTTCCGCCTGCTGGATGCCTTTGCACCTCCACTGGAAAAGCCCACTTTTGCAACAAACATCAAATACCGCATCTGCGCGCTCGCAGAGGACCGAATGCGAGCCTGACAGGCTGCGCGCTCAAACCACCACGGGAGCGGGCCCCTCCTTCGTGCTCTCGGGAGGAGGTCATTAAATGAAAAAAAAATCACCCCACGACTCCATCCCCGACCCGCAAGTGCCATGTCTGCTATAAAGGGGACAATTTTCACGTTTTCCCTCGCTTACGGCCATACTACCCTGAGAACGCCCGATCTCGTCCGATCTCGGAAGCTAAGCAGGGTCGGGCCTGGTTAGTACTTGGATGGGAGACCGCCTGGGAATACCAGCTGCTGTAAGCTTTTGCACCCACCTCCAATTCTCAACACGATTCACTGCTCTTTCCAAAAATTTTGGCTTTCATTAGTCATTCAACTTTCACTTATCCTGTGGTTTGAAATCGTTTCCTTCACGTTGATTTGACAGATCAACGTCTCTTTGGAATAAAATTAATGTCCAACAGAGGGAGCCGTCTGCACGGGGTCGGTCATGATAGCACTTGGACATGAAACAGCTTGGGATTTCCGCCTGCTGGATGCCTTTCCACCTCCACTGGAAAAGCCCACTTTTGCAACAAACATCAAATACTGCATTTGCGTGCTCGCAGAGGACCGTATGCGAGCCTGACAGGCTGCGCGCTCAAACCACCACGGGAGCGGGCCCCTCCTTCGTGCTCTCGGGAGGAGGTCATTAAATGAAAAAAAAATCACCCCACTTCTCCATCCCCGACCCGCAAGTGCCTTGTCTGCTATAAAGGGGACAATTTTCACGTTTTCCCTCGCTTATGGCCATACTACCCTGAGAACGCCCGATCTCGTCCGATCTCGGAAGCTAAGCAGGGTCGGGCCTGGTTAGTACTTGGATGGGAGACCGCCTGGGAATACCAGGTGCTGTAAGCTTTTGCACCCACCTCCAATTCTCAACACGATTCACTGCTCTTTCCAAAAATTTTGGCATTCATTCGTCATTCAACTTTCACTTATCCTGTGGTTTAAAATCGTTTCCTTCACGTTGATTTGACAGATCAACGTCTCTTTGGAATAAAATTAATGTCCAACAGAGGGAGCCGTCTGCACGGGGATCGGTCATGATAGCACTTGGACATGAAACAGCTTGGGATTTCCGCCTGCTGGATGCGTTTGCACCTCCACTGGAAAAGCCCACTTTTGCAACAAACATCAAATACCGCATCTGCGCGCTCGCAGAGGACCGTATGCGAGCCTGACAGGCTGCGCGCTCAAACCACCACGGGAGCAGGCCCCTCCTTCGTGCTCTCGGGAGGAGGTCATTAAATGAAAAAAAAATCACCCCACTACTCCATCCCCGACCCAGAAGTGCCCTGTCTGCTATAAAGAGGATAATTTTCGCGTTTTCCCTCGCTTACGGCCATACTACCCTGAGAACACCCGATCTCGTCTGATCTCGGAAGCTAAGCAGGGTAGGGCCTGGTTAGTACTTGGATGGGAGACCGCCTGGGAATACCAGGTGCTGTAAGCTTTTGCACCCACCTCCAATTCACAACACGATTCACTGCTCTTTCCAAAAATTTTGGCATTCATTCGTCATTCAACTTTCACTTATCCTGTGGTTTGAAATCGTTTCCTTCACGTTGATTTGACAGATCAACGTCTCTTTGGAATAAAATTAATGTCCAACAGAGGGAGCCGTCTGCACGGGGATCGGTCATGATAGCACTTGGACATGAAGCAGCTTGGGATTTCCGCCTGCTGGATGCCTTTGCACCTCCACTGGAAAAGCCCACTTTTGCAACAAACATCAAATACCGCATCTGCGTGCTCGCAGAGGACCGTATGCGAGCCTGACAGGCTGCGCGCTCAAACCACCACGGGAGCGGGCCCCTCCTTCGTGCTCTCGGGAGGAGGTCATTAAATGAAAAAAAAATCACCCCACTACTCCATCCCCGACCCGCAAGTGCCCTGTCTGCTATAAAGGGGACAATTTTCACATTTTCCCTCGCTTACGGCCATACTACCCTGAGAACGCCCGATCTCGTCCGATCTCGGAAGCTAAGCAGGGTCGGGCCTGGTTAGTACTTGAATGGGAGACCGCCTGGGAATACCAGGTGCTGTAAGCTTTTGCACCCACCTCCAATTCACAACACGATTCACTGCTCTTTCCAAAAATTTTGGCATTCATTCGTCATTCAACTTTCACTTATCCTGTGGTTTGAAATCGTTTCCTTCACGTTGATTTGACGGATCAACGTCTCTTTGGAATAAAATTAATGTCCAACAGAGGGAGACGTCTGCACGGGGATCGGTCATGATAGCACTTGGACATGAAGCAGCTTGGGATTTCCGCCTGCTGGATGCCTTTGCACCTCCACTGGAAAAGCCCACTTTTGCAACAAACATCAAATACTGCATCTGCGTGCTCGCAGAGGACCGTATGCGAGCCTGACAGGCTGCGCGCTCAAACCACCACGGGAGCGGGCCCCTCCTTCGTGCTCTCGGGAGGAGGTCATGAAATGAAAAAAAAATCACCCCACTACTCCATCCCCGACCCGCAAGTGCCTTGTCTGCTATAAAGGGGACAATTTTCGCGTTTTCCCTCGCTTATGGCCATACTACCCTGAGAACGCCCGATCTCGTCCGATCTCGGAAGCTAAGCAGGGTCGGGCCTGGTTAGTACTTGGATGGGAGACCACCTGGGAATACCAGGTGCTCTAAGCTTTTGCACCCACCTCCAATTCTCAACACGATTCACTGCTCTTTCCAAAAATTTTGGCTTTCATTAGTCAGTCAACTATCACTTATCCTGTGGTTTGAAATCGTTTCCTTCACGTTGATTTGACAGATCAACGTCTCTTTGGAATAAAATTAATGTCCGACAGAGGGAGCCGTCTGCACGGGGTCGGTCATGATAGCACTTGGACATGAAACAGCTTGGGATTTCCGCCTGCTGGATGCCTTTGCACCTCCACTGGAAAAGCCCACTTTTGCAACAAACATCAAATACTGCATCTGCGTGCTCGCAGAGGACCGTATGCGAGCCTGACAGGCTGCGCGCTCAAACCACCACGGGAGCGGGCCCCTCCTTCGTGCTCTCGGGAGGAGGTCATTAAATGAAAAAAAAATCACCACACTACTCCATCCCCTACCCGCAAGTGCCTTGTCTGCTATAAAGGGGACAATTTTCACGTTTTCCCTCGTTTACGGCCATACTACCCTGAGAACGCCCGATCTCGTCCGATCTCGGAAGCTAAGCAGGGTCGGGCCTGGTTAGTACTTGGATGGGAGACCGCCTGGGAATACCAGGTGCTGTAAGCTTTTGCACCCACCTCCAAATCACAACACGATTCACTGCTCTTTCCAAAAATTTTGGCATTCATTCGTCATTCAACTTTCACTTATCCTGTGGTTTGAAATCGTTTCCTTCACGTTGATTTGACAGATCAACGTCTCTTTGGAATAAAATTAATGTCCAACAGAGGGAGCCGTCAGCACGGGTATCGGTCATGATAGCACTTGGACATGAAGCAGCTTGGGATTTCCGCCTGCTGGATACCTTTGCACCTCCACTGGAAAAGCCCACTTTTGCAACAAACATCAAATACTGCATCTGCGTGCTCGCAGAGGACCGTATGCGAGCCTGACAGGCTGCGCGCTCAAACCACCACGGGAGCGGGCCCCTCCTTCGTGCTCTCGGGAGGAGGTCATTAAATGAAAAAAAAATCACCCCACTACTCCATCCCCGACCCGCAAGTGCCGTGTCTGCTATAAAGGGGACAATTTTCACGTTTTCCCTCGCTTACGGCCATACTACCCTGAGAACGCCCGATCTCGTCCGATCTCGGAAGCTAAGCAGGGTCGGGCCTGGTTAGTACTTGGATGGGAGACCGCCTGGGAATACCAGGTGCTGTAAGCTTTTGCACCCACCTCCAATTCTCAACACGATTCACTGCTCCTTCCAAAAATTTTGGCTTTCATTAGTCATTCAACTTTCACTTATCCTGTGGTTTGAAATCGTTTCCTTCACGTTGATTTGACAGATCAAGTTCTCTTTGGAATAAAATTAATGTCCAACAGAGGGAGCCGTCTGCACGGGGTCGTTCATGATAGCACTTGGACATGAAACAGCTTGGGATTTCCGCCTGCTGGATGCCTTTGCACCTCCACTGGAAAAGCCCACTTTTGCAACAAACATCAAATACTGCATCTGCGTGCTCGCAGAGGACCGTATGCGAGCCTGACAGGCTGCGCGCTCAAACCACCACGGGAGCGGGCCCCTCCTTCGTGCTCTCGGGAGGAGGTCATTAAATGAAAAAAAAATCACCCCACTACTCCATCCCCGACCCGCAAGTGCCGTGTCTGCTATAAAGGGGACAATTTTCACGTTTTCCCTCGCTTACGGCCATACTACCCTGAGAACGCCCGATCTCGTCCGATCTCGGAAGCTAAGCAGGGTCGGGCCTGGTTAGTACTTGGATGGGAGACCGCCTGGGAATACCAGGTGCTGTAAGCTTTTGCACCCACCTCCAATTCTCAACACGATTCACTGCTCTTTCCAAAAATTTTGGCATTCATTCGTCATTCAACTTTCACTTATCCTGTGGTTTAAAATCGTTTCCTTCACGTTGATTTGACAGATCAACGTCTCTTTGGAATAAAATTAATGTCCAACAGAGGGAGCCGTCTGCACGGGAATCGGTAATGATAGCACTTGGACATGAAACAGCTTGGGATTTCCGCCTGCTGGATGCCTATGCACCTCCACTGGAAAAGCCCACTTTTGCAACAGACATCAAGTACAGCCTCTGCGCGCTCGCAGAGGACCGTATGCGAGCCTGACAGGCTGCGCGCTCAAACCACCACGGGAGCGGGCCCCTCCTTTGTGCACTCCGGAGGAGGTTTATTAAATGAAAAAAAATCACCCCACTACTCCACCCCCGACCCAGAAGTGCCCTGTCTGCTATAAAGAGGACAATTTTCGCGTTTTCCCTCGCTTACGGCCATACTACCCTGAGAACGCCCGATCTCGTCCGATCTCGGAAGCTAAGCAGGGTCGGGCCTGGTTAGTACTTGGATGGGAGACCGCCTGGGAATACCAGGTGCTGTAAGCTTTTGCACCCACCTCCAATTCTCAACACGATTCACTGCTCTTTCCAAAAATTTTGGCATTCATTCGTCATTCAACTTTCACTTATCCTGTGGTTTGAAATCGTTTCCTTCACGTTGATTTGACAGATCAACGTCTCTTTGGAATAAAATTAATGTCCAACAGAGGGAGCCGTCTGCACGGGGATCGGTCATGATAGCACTTGGACATGAAACAGCTTGGGATTTCCGCCTGCTGGATGCCTTTGCACCTCCACTGGAAAAGCCCACTTTTGCAACAAACATCAAATACCGCATCTGCGCGCTCGCAGAGGACCGAATGCGAGCCTGACAGGCTGCGCGCTCAAACCACCACGGGAGCGGGCCCCTCCTTCGTGCTCTCGGGAGGAGGTCATTAAATGAAAAAAAAATCACCCCACGACTCCATCCCCGACCCGCAAGTGCCATGTCTGCTATAAAGGGGACAATTTTCACGTTTTCCCTCGCTTACGGCCATACTACCCTGAGAACGCCCGATCTCGTCCGATCTCGGAAGCTAAGCAGGGTCGGGCCTGGTTAGTACTTGGATGGGAGACCGCCTGGGAATACCAGGTGCTGTAAGCTTTTGCACCCACCTCCAATTCTCAACACGATTCACTGCTCTTTCCAAAAATTTTGGCATTCATTCGTCATTCAACTTTCACTTATCCTGTGGTTTGAAATCGTTTCCTTCACGTTGATTTGACAGATCAACGTCTCTTTGGAATAAAATTAATGTCCAACAGAGGGAGCCGTCTGCACGGGGATCGGTCATGATAGCACTTGGACATGAAACAGCTTGGGATTTCCGCCTGCTGGATGCCTTTGCACCTCCACTGGAAAAGCCCACTTTTGCAACAGACATCAAGTACAGCCTCTGCGCGCTCGCAGAGGACCGTATGCGAGCCTGACAGGCTGCGCGCTCAAACCACCACGGGAGCGGGCCCCTCCTTTGTGCACTCCGGAGGAGGTTTATTAAATGAAAAAAAATCACCCCACTACTCCACCCCCGACCCAGAAGTGCCCTGTCTGCTATAAAGAGGACAATTTTCGCGTTTTCCCTCGCTTACGGCCATACTACCCTGAGAACGCCCGATCTCGTCCGATCTCGGAAGCTAAGCAGGGTCGGGCCTGGTTAGTACTTGGATGGGAGACCGCCTGGGAATACCAGGTGCTGTAAGCTTTTGCACCCACCTCCAATTCTCAACACGATTCACTGCTCTTTCCAAAAATTTTGGCATTCATTCGTCATTCAACTTTCACTTATCCTGTGGTTTGAAATCGTTTCCTTCACGTTGATTTGACAGATCAACGTCTCTTTGGAATAAAATTAATGTCCAACAGAGGGAGCCGTCTGCACGGGGATCGGTCATGATAGCACTTGGACATGAAACAGCTTGGGATTTCCGCCTGCTGGATGCCTTTGCACCTCCACTGGAAAAGCCCACTTTTGCAACAAACATCAAATACCGCATCTGCGCGCTCGCAGAGGACCGAATGCGAGCCTGACAGGCTGCGCGCTCAAACCACCACGGGAGCGGGCCCCTCCTTCGTGCTCTCGGGAGGAGGTCATTAAATGAAAAAAAAATCACCCCACTACTCCATCCCCGACCCGCAAGTGCCATGTCTGCTATAAAGGGGACAATTTTCACGTTTTCCCTCGCTTACGGCCATACTACCCTGAGAACGCCCGATCTCGTCCGTTCTCGGAAGCTAAGCAGGGTCGGGCCTGGTTAGTACTTGGATGGGAGACCGCCTGGGAATACCAGCTGCTGTAAGCTTTTGCACCCACCTGCAATTCTCAACACGATTCACTGCTCTTTCCAAAAATTTTGGCTTTCATTAGTCATTCAACTTTCACTTATCCTGTGGTTTGAAATCGTTTCCTTCACGTTGATTTGACAGATCAACGTCTCTTTGGAATAAAATTAATGTCCAACAGAGGGAGCCGTCTGCACGGGGTCGGTCATGATAGCACTTGGACATGAAACAGCTTGGGATTTCCGCCTGCTGGATGCCTTTCCACCTCCACTGGAAAAGCCCACTTTTGCAACAAACATCAAATACTGCATCTGCGTGCTCGCAGAGGACCGTATGCGAGCCTGACAGGCTGCGCGCTCAAACCACCACGGGAGCGGGCCCCTCCTTCGTGCTCTCGGGAGGAGGTCATTAAATGAAAAAAAAATCACCCCACTACTCCATCCCCGACCCGCAAGTGCCTTGTCTGCTATAAAGGGGACAATTTTCACTTTTTCCCTCGCTTATGGCCATACTACCCTGAGAACGCCCGATCTCGTCCGATCTCGGAAGCTAAGCAGGGTCGGGCCTGGTTAGTACTTGGATGGGAGACCGCCTGGGAATACCAGGTGCTGTAAGCTTTTGCACCCACCTCCAATTCTCAACACGATTCACTGCTCTTTCCAAAAATTTTGGCATTCATTCGTCATTCAACTTTCACTTATCCTGTGGTTTAAAATCGTTTCCTTCACGTTGATTTGACAGATCAACGTCTCTTTGGAATAAAATTAATGTCCAACAGAGGGAGCCGTCTGCACGGGGATCGGTCATGATAGCACTTGGACATGAAACAGCTTGGGATTTCCGCCTGCTGGATGCGTTTGCACCTCCACTGGAAAAGCCCACTTTTGCAACAAACATCAAATACCGCATCTGCGCGCTCGCAGAGGACCGTATGCGAGCCTGACAGGCTGCGCGCTCAAACCACCACGGGAGCAGGCCCCTCCTTCGTGCTCTCGGGAGGAGGTCATTAAATGAAAAAAAAATCACCCCACTACTCCATCCCCGACCCAGAAGTGCCCTGTCTGCTATAAAGAGGATAATTTTCGCGTTTTCCCTCGCTTACGGCCATACTACCCTGAGAACACCCGATCTCGTCTGATCTCGGAAGCTAAGCAGGGTAGGCCCTGGTTAGTACTTGGATGGGAGACCGCCTGG
This sequence comes from Hippocampus zosterae, assembly GCF_025434085.1. Taxonomy (NCBI): domain Eukaryota; kingdom Metazoa; phylum Chordata; class Actinopteri; order Syngnathiformes; family Syngnathidae; genus Hippocampus; species Hippocampus zosterae. The sequence continues at coordinate 41,918,236 of NC_067451.1, read as the reverse complement.
GAATACCAGGTGCTGTAAGCTTTTGCACCCACCTCCAATTCACAACACGATTCACTGCTCTTTCCAAAAATTTTGGCATTCATTCGTCATTCAACTTTCACTTATCCTGTGGTTTGAAATCGTTTCCTTCACGTTGATTTGACAGATCAACGTCTCTTTGGAATAAAATTAATGTCCAACAGAGGGAGCCGTCTGCACGGGGATCGGTCATGATAGCACTTGGACATGAAGCAGCTTGGGATTTCCGCCTGCTGGATGCCTTTGCACCTCCACTGGAAAAGCCCACTTTTGCAACAAACATCAAATACCGCATCTGCGTGCTCGCAGAGGACCGTATGCGAGCCTGACAGGCTGCGCGCTCAAACCACCACGGGAGCGGGCCCCTCCTTCGTGCTCTCGGGAGGAGGTCATTAAATGAAAAAAAAATCACCCCACTACTCCATCCCCGACCCGCAAGTGCCCTGTCTGCTATAAAGGGGACAATTTTCACATTTTCCCTCGCTTACGGCCATACTACCCTGAGAACGCCCGATCTCGTCCGATCTCGGAAGCTAAGCAGGGTCGGGCCTGGTTAGTACTTGAATGGGAGACCGCCTGGGAATACCAGGTGCTGTAAGCTTTTGCACCCACCTCCAATTCACAACACGATTCACTGCTCTTTCCAAAAGTTTTGGCATTCATTCGTCATTCAACTTTCACTTATCCTGTGGTTTGAAATCGTTTCCTTCACGTTGATTTGACGGATCAACGTCTCTTTGGAATAAAATTAATGTCCAACAGAGGGAGACGTCTGCACGGGGATCGGTCATGATAGCACTTGGACATGAAGCAGCTTGGGATTTCCGCCTGCTGGATGCCTTTGCACCTCCACTGGAAAAGCCCACTTTTGCAACAAACATCAAATACTGCATCTGCGTGCTCGCAGAGGACCGTATGCGAGCCTGACAGGCTGCGCGCTCAAACCACCACGGGAGCGGGCCCCTCCTTCGTGCTCTCGGGAGGAGGTCATGAAATGAAAAAAAAATCACCCCACTACTCCATCCCCGACCCGCAAGTGCCTTGTCTGCTATAAAGGGGACAATTTTCGCGTTTTCCCTCGCTTATGGCCATACTACCCTGAGAACGCCCGATCTCGTCCGATCTCGGAAGCTAAGCAGGGTCGGGCCTGGTTAGTACTTGAATGGGAGACCGCCTGGGAATACCAGGTGCTGTAAGCTTTTGCACCCACCTCCAATTCACAACACGATTCACTGCTCTTTCCAAAAATTTTGGCATTCATTCGTCATTCAACTTTCACTTATCCTGTGGTTTGAAATCGTTTCCTTCACGTTGATTTGACAGATCAACGTCTCTTTGGAATAAAATTAATGTCCAACAGAGGGAGACGTCTGCACGGGGATCGGTCATGATAGCACTTGGACATGAAGCAGCTTGGGATTTCCGCCTGCTGGATGCCTTTGCACCTCCACTGGAAAAGCCCACTTTTGCAACAAACATCAAATACTGCATCTGCGTGCTCGCAGAGGACCGTATGCGAGCCTGACAGGCTGCGCGCTCAAACCACCACGGGAGCGGGCCCCTCCTTCGTGCTCTCGGGAGGAGGTCATGAAATGAAAAAAAAATCACCCCACTACTCCATCCCCGACCCGCAAGTGCCTTGTCTGCTATAAAGGGGACAATTTTCGCGTTTTCCCTCGCTTATGGCCATACTACCCTGAGAACGCCCGATCTCGTCCGATCTCGGAAGCTAAGCAGGGTCGGGCCTGGTTAGTACTTGGATGGGAGACCACCTGGGAATACCAGGTGCTCTAAGCTTTTGCACCCACCTCCAATTCTCAACACGATTCACTGCTCTTTCCAAAAATTTTGGCTTTCATTAGTCAGTCAACTATCACTTATCCTGTGGTTTGAAATCGTTTCCTTCACGTTGATTTGACAGATCAACGTCTCTTTGGAATAAAATTAATGTCCGACAGAGGGAGCCGTCTGCACGGGGTCGGTCATGATAGCACTTGGACATGAAACAGCTTGGGATTTCCGCCTGCTGGATGCCTTTGCACCTCCACTGGAAAAGCCCACTTTTGCAACAAACATCAAATACTGCATCTGCGTGCTCGCAGAGGACCGTATGCGAGCCTGACAGGCTGCGCGCTCAAACCACCACGGGAGCGGGCCCCTCCTTCGTGCTCTCGGGAGGAGGTCATGAAATGAAAAAAAAATCACCACACTACTCCATCCCCTACCCGCAAGTGCCTTGTCTGCTATAAAGGGGACAATTTTCACGTTTTCCCTCGTTTACGGCCATAATACCCTGAGAACGCCCGATCTCGTCCGATCTCGGAAGCTAAGCAGGGTCGGGCCTGGTTAGTACTTGGATGGGAGACCGCCTGGGAATACCAGGTGCTGTAAGCTTTTGCACCCACCTCCAAATCACAACACGATTCACTGCTCTTTCCAAAAATTTTGGCATTCATTCGTCATTCAACTTTCACTTATCCTGTGGTTTGAAATCGTTTCCTTCACGTTGATTTGACAGATCAACGTCTCTTTGGAATAAAATTAATGTCCAACAGAGGGAGCCGTCAGCACGGGGATCGGTCATGATAGCACTTGGACATGAAGCAGCTTGGGATTTCCGCCTGCTGGATACCTTTGCACCTCCACTGGAAAAGCCCACTTTTGCAACAAACATCAAATACTGCATCTGCGTGCTCGCAGAGGACCGTATGCGAGCCTGACAGGCTGCGCGCTCAAACCACCACGGGAGCGGGCCCCTCCTTCGTGCTCTCGGGAGGAGGTCATTAAATGAAAAAAAAATCACCCCACTACTCCATCCCCGACCCGCAAGTGCCGTGTCTGCTATAAAGGGGACAATTTTCGCGTTTTCCCTCGCTTACGGCCATACTACCCTGAGAACGCCCGATCTCGTCCGATCTCGGAAGCTAAGCAGGGTCGGGCCTGGTTAGTACTTGGATGGGAGACCGCCTGGGAATACCAGGTGCTGTAAGCTTTTGCACCCACCTCCAATTCTCAACACGATTCACTGCTCTTTCCAAAAATTTTGGCTTTCATTAGTCATTCAACTTTCACTTATCCTGTGGTTTGAAATCGTTTCCTTCACGTTGATTTGACAGATCAACGTCTCTTTGGAATAAAATTAATGTCCAACAGAGGGAGCCGTCTGCACGGGAATCGGTAATGATAGCACTTGGACATGAAACAGCTTGGGATTTCCGCCTGCTGGATGCCTATGCACCTCCACTGGAAAAGCCCACTTTTGCAACAGACATCAAGTACAGCCTCTGCGCGCTCGCAGAGGACCGTATGCGAGCCTGACAGGCTGCGCGCTCAAACCACCACGGGAGCGGGCCCCTCCTTCGTGCTCTCGGGAGGAGGTCATTAAATGAAAAAAAAATCACCCCACTACTCCATCCCCGACCCGCAAGTGCCGTGTCTGCTATAAAGGGGACAATTTTCGCGTTTTCCCTCGCTTACGGCCATACTACCCTGAGAACGCCCGATCTCGTCCGATCTCGGAAGCTAAGCAGGGTCGGGCCTGGTTAGTACTTGGATGGGAGACCGCCTGGGAATACCAGGTGCTGTAAGCTTTTGCACCCACCTCCAATTCTCAACACGATTCACTGCTCTTTCCAAAAATTTTGGCTTTCATTAGTCATTCAACTTTCACTTATCCTGTGGTTTGAAATCGTTTCCTTCACGTTGATTTGACAGATCAACGTCTCTTTGGAATAAAATTAATGTCCAACAGAGGGAGCCGTCTGCACGGGAATCGGTAATGATAGCACTTGGACATGAAACAGCTTGGGATTTCCGCCTGCTGGATGCCTATGCACCTCCACTGGAAAAGCCCACTTTTGCAACAGACATCAAGTACAGCCTCTGCGCGCTCGCAGAGGACCGTATGCGAGCCTGACAGGCTGCGCGCTCAAACCACCACGGGAGCGGGCCCCTCCTTCGTGCTCTCGGGAGGAGGTCATTAAATGAAAAAAAAATCACCCCACGACTCCATCCCCGACCCGCAAGTGCCATGTCTGCTATAAAGGGGACAATTTTCACGTTTTCCCTCGCTTACGGCCATACTACCCTGAGAACGCCCGATCTCGTCCGATCTCGGAAGCTAAGCAGGGTCGGGCCTGGTTAGTACTTGGATGGGAGACCGCCTGGGAATACCAGCTGCTGTAAGCTTTTGCACCCACCTGCAATTCTCAACACGATTCACTGCTCTTTCCAAAAATTTTGGCTTTCATTAGTCATTCAACTTTCACTTATCCTGTGGTTTGAAATCGTTTCCTTCACGTTGATTTGACAGATCAACGTCTCTTTGGAATAAAATTAATGTCCAACAGAGGGAGCCGTCTGCACGGGGTCGGTCATGATAGCACTTGGACATGAAACAGCTTGGGATTTCCGCCTGCTGGATGCCTTTCCACCTCCACTGGAAAAGCCCACTTTTGCAACAAACATCAAATACTGCATCTGCGTGCTCGCAGAGGACCGTATGCGAGCCTGACAGGCTGCGCGCTCAAACCACCACGGGAGCGGGCCCCTCCTTCGTGCTCTCGGGAGGAGGTCATTAAATGAAAAAAAAATCACCCCACTACTCCATCCCCGACCCGCAAGTGCCTTGTCTGCTATAAAGGGGACAATTTTCACGTTTTCCCTCGCTTACGGCCATACTACCCTGAGAACGCCCGATCTCGTCCGATCTCGGAAGCTAAGCAGGGTCGGGCCTGGTTAGTACTTGGATGGGAGACCGCCTGGGAATACCAGGTGCTGTAAGCTTTTGCACCCACCTCCAATTCTCAACACGATTCACTGCTCTTTCCAAAAATTTTGGCATTCATTCGTCATTCAACTTTCACTTATCCTGTGGTTTAAAATCGTTTCCTTCACGTTGATTTGACAGATCAACGTCTCTTTGGAATAAAATTAATGTCCAACAGAGGGAGCCGTCTGCACGGGGATCGGTCATGATAGCACTTGGACATGAAACAGCTTGGGATTTCCGCCTGCTGGATGCGTTTGCACCTCCACTGGAAAAGCCCACTTTTGCAACAAACATCAAATACCGCATCTGCGCGCTCGCAGAGGACCGTATGCGAGCCTGACAGGCTGCGCGCTCAAACCACCACGGGAGCAGGCCCCTCCTTCGTGCTCTCGGGAGGAGGTCATTAAATGAAAAAAAATCACCCCACTACTCCACCCCCGACCCAGAAGTGCCCTCTCTGCTATAAAGAGGATAATTTTCGCGTTTTCCCTCGCTTACGGCCATACTACCCTGAGAACACCCGATCTCGTCTGATCTCGGAAGCTAAGCAGGGTAGGGCCTGGTTAGTACTTGGATGGGAGACCGCCTGGGAATACCAGGTGCTGTAAGCTTTTGCACCCACCTCCAATTCACAACACGATTCACTGCTCTTTCCAAAAATTTTGGCATTCATTCGTCATTCAACTTTCACTTATCCTGTGGTTTGAAATCGTTTCCTTCACGTTGATTTGACAGATCAACGTCTCTTTGGAATAAAATTAATGTCCAACAGAGGGAGCCGTCTGCACGGGGATCGGTCATGATAGCACTTGGACATGAAACAGCTTGGGATTTCCGCCTGCTGGATGCCTTTGCACCTCCACTGGAAAAGCCCACTTTTGCAACAAACATCAAATACCGCATCTGCGCGCTCGCAGAGGACCGAATGCGAGCCTGACAGGCTGCGCGCTCAAACCACCACGGGAGCGGGCCCCTCCTTCGTGCTCTCGGGAGGAGGTCATTAAATGAAAAAAAAATCACCCCACGACTCCATCCCCGACCCGCAAGTGCCATGTCTGCTATAAAGGGGACAATTTTCACGTTTTCCCTCGCTTACGGCCATACTACCCTGAGAACGCCCGATCTCGTCCGATCTCGGAAGCTAAGCAGGGTCGGGCCTGGTTAGTACTTGGATGGGAGACCGCCTGGGAATACCAGCTGCTGTAAGCTTTTGCACCCACCTGCAATTCTCAACACGATTCACTGCTCTTTCCAAAAATTTTGGCTTTCATTAGTCATTCAACTTTCACTTATCCTGTGGTTTGAAATCGTTTCCTTCACGTTGATTTGACAGATCAACGTCTCTTTGGAATAAAATTAATGTCCAACAGAGGGAGCCGTCTGCACGGAGTCGGTCATGATAGCACTTGGACATGAAACAGCTTGGGATTTCCGCCTGCTGGATGCCTTTCCACCTCCACTGGAAAAGCCCACTTTTGCAACAAACATCAAATACTGCATCTGCGCGCTCGCAGAGGACCGTATGCGAGCCTGACAGGCTGCGCGCTCAAACCACCACGGGAGCGGGCCCCTCCTTCGTGCTCTCGGGAGGAGGTCATTAAATGAAAAAAAAATCACCCCACTACTCCATCCCCGACCCGCAAGTGCCTTGTCTGCTATAAAGGGGACAATTTTCACGTTTTCCCTCGCTTATGGCCATACTACCCTGAGAACGCCCGATCTCGTCCGATCTCGGAAGCTAAGCAGGGTCGGGCCTGGTTAGTACTTGGATGGGAGACCGCCTGGGAATACCAGGTGCTGTAAGCTTTTGCACCCACCTCCAATTCTCAACACGATTCACTGCTCTTTCCAAAAATTTTGGCATTCATTCGTCATTCAACTTTCACTTATCCTGTGGTTTAAAATCGTTTCCTTCACGTTGATTTGACAGATCAACGTCTCTTTGGAATAAAATTAATGTCCAACAGAGGGAGCCGTCTGCACGGGGATCGGTCATGATAGCACTTGGACATGAAACAGCTTGGGATTTCCGCCTGCTGGATGCATTTGCACCTCCACTGGAAAAGCCCACTTTTGCAACAAACATCAAATACCGCATCTGCGCGCTCGCAGAGGACCGTATGCGAGCCTGACAGGCTGCGCGCTCAAACCACCACGGGAGCAGGCCCCTCCTTCGTGCTCTCGGGAGGAGGTCATTAAATGAAAAAAAATCACCCCACTACTCCATCCCCGACCCAGAAGTGCCCTGTCTGCTATAAAGAGGATAATTTTCGCGTTTTCCCTCGCTTACGGCCATACTACCCTGAGAACACCCGATCTCGTCTGATCTCGGAAGCTAAGCAGGGTAGGGCCTGGTTAGTACTTGGATGGGAGACCGCCTGGGAATACCAGGTGCTGTAAGCTTTTGCACCCACCTCCAATTCACAACACGATTCACTGCTCTTTCCAAAAATTTTGGCATTCATTCGTCATTCAACTTTCACTTATCCTGTGGTTTGAAATCGTTTCCTTCACGTTGATTTGACAGATCAACGTCTCTTTGGAATAAAATTAATGTCCAACAGAGGGAGCCGTCTGCACGGGGATCGGTCATGATAGCACTTGGACATGAAGCAGCTTGGGATTTCCGCCTGCTGGATGCCTTTGCACCTCCACTGGAAAAGCCCACTTTTGCAACAAACATCAAATACCGCATCTGCGTGCTCGCAGAGGACCGTATGCGAGCCTGACAGGCTGCGCGCTCAAACCACCACGGGAGCGGGCCCCTCCTTCGTGCTCTCGGGAGGAGGTCATTAAATGAAAAAAAAATCACCACACTACTCCATCCCCTACCCGCAAGTGCCTTGTCTGCTATAAAGGGGACAATTTTCACGTTTTCCCTCGCTTACGGCCATACTACCCTGAGAACGCCCGATCTCGTCCGATCTCGGAAGCTAAGCAGGGTCGGGCCTGGTTAGTACTTGAATGGGAGACCGCCTGGGAATACCAGGTGCTGTAAGCTTTTGCACCCACCTCCAATTCACAACACGATTCACTGCTCTTTCCAAAAATTTTGGCATTCATTCGTCATTCAACTTTCACTTATCCTGTGGTTTGAAATCGTTTCCTTCACGTTGATTTGACGGATCAACGTCTCTTTGGAATAAAATTAATGTCCAACAGAGGGAGACGTCTGCACGGGGATCGGTCATGATAGCACTTGGACATGAAGCAGCTTGGGATTTCCGCCTGCTGGATGCCTTTGCACCTCCACTGGAAAAGCCCACTTTTGCAACAAACATCAAATACTGCATCTGCGTGCTCGCAGAGGACCGTATGCGAGCCTGACAGGCTGCGCGCTCAAACCACCACGGGAGCGGGCCCCTCCTTCGTGCTCTCGGGAGGAGGTCATGAAATGAAAAAAAAATCACCCCACTACTCCATCCCCGACCCGCAAGTGCCTTGTCTGCTATAAAGGGGACAATTTTCGCGTTTTCCCTCGCTTATGGCCATACTACCCTGAGAACGCCCGATCTCGTCCGATCTCGGAAGCTAAGCAGGGTCGGGCCTGGTTAGTACTTGGATGGGAGACCACCTGGGAATACCAGGTGCTCTAAGCTTTTGCACCCACCTCCAATTCTCAACACGATTCACTGCTCTTTCCAAAAATTTTGGCTTTCATTAGTCAGTCAACTATCACTTATCCTGTGGTTTGAAATCGTTTCCTTCACGTTGATTTGACAGATCAACGTCTCTTTGGAATAAAATTAATGTCCGACAGAGGGAGCCGTCTGCACGGGGTCGGTCATGATAGCACTTGGACATGAAACAGCTTGGGATTTCCGCCTGCTGGATGCCTTTGCACCTCCACTGGAAAAGCCCACTTTTGCAACAAACATCAAATACCGCATCTGCGTGCTCGCAGAGGACCGTATGCGAGCCTGACAGGCTGCGCGCTCAAACCACCACGGGAGCAGGCCCCTCCTTCGTGCTCTCGGGAGGAGGTCATTAAATGAAAAAAAAATCACCCCACTACTCCATCCCCGACCTGCAAGTGCCGTGTCTGCTATAAAGGGGACAATTTTCACGTTTTGCCTCGCTTACGGCCATACTACCCTGAGAACGCCCGATCTCGTCCGATCTCGGAAGCTAAGCAGGGTCGGGCCTGGTTAGTACTTGGATGGGAGACCGCCTGGGAATACCAGGTGCTGTAAGCTTTTGCACCCACCTCCAATTCTCAACACGATTCACTGCTCTTTCCAAAAATTTTGGCATTCATTCGTCATTCAACTTTCACTTATCCTGTGGTTTAAAATCGTTTCCTTCACGTTGATTTGACAGATCAACGTCTCTTTGGAATAAAATTAATGTCCAACAGAGGGAGCCGTCTGCACGGGAATCGGTAATGATAGCACTTGGACATGAAACAGCTTGGGATTTCCGCCTGCTGGATGCCTATGCACCTCCACTGGAAAAGCCCACTTTTGCAACAGACATCAAGTACAGCCTCTGCGCGCTCGCAGAGGACCGTATGCGAGCCTGACAGGCTGCGCGCTCAAACCACCACGGGAGCGGGCCCCTCCTTTGTGCACTCCGGAGGAGGTTTATTAAATGAAAAAAAATCACCCCACTACTCCACCCCCGACCCAGAAGTGCCCTGTCTGCTATAAAGAGGACAATTTTCGCGTTTTCCCTCGCTTACGGCCATACTACCCTGAGAACGCCCGATCTCGTCCGATCTCGGAAGCTAAGCAGGGTCGGGCCTGGTTAGTACTTGGATGGGAGACCGCCTGGGAATACCAGGTGCTGTAAGCTTTTGCACCCACCTCCAATACTCAACACGATTCACTGCTCTTTCCAAAAATTTTGGCATTCATTCGTCATTCAACTTTCACTTATCCTGTGGTTTGAAATCGTTTCCTTCACGTTGATTTGACAGATCAACGTCTCTTTGGAATAAAATTAATGTCCAACAGAGGGAGCCGTCTGCACGGGGATCGGTCATGATAGCACTTGGACATGAAACAGCTTGGGATTTCCGCCTGCTGGATGCCTTTGCACCTCCACTGGAAAAGCCCACTTTTGCAACAAACATCAAATACCGCATCTGCGCGCTCGCAGAGGACCGAATGCGAGCCTGACAGGCTGCGCGCTCAAACCACCACGGGAGCGGGCCCCTCCTTCGTGCTCTCGGGAGGAGGTCATTAAATGAAAAAAAAATCACCCCACGACTCCATCCCCGACCCGCAAGTGCCATGTCTGCTATAAAGGGGACAATTTTCACGTTTTCCCTCGCTTACGGCCATACTACCCTGAGAACGCCCGATCTCGTCCGATCTCGGAAGCTGAGCAGGGTCGGGCCTGGTTAGTACTTGGATGGGAGACCGCCTGGGAATACCAGGTGCTGTAAGCTTTTGCACCCACCTCCAATTCTCAACACGATTCACTGCTCTTTCCAAAAATTTTGGCTTTCATTAGTCATTCAACTTTCACTTATCCTGTGGTTTAAAATCGTTTCCTTCACGTTGATTTGACAGATCAACGTCTCTTTGGAATAAAATTAATGTCCAACAGAGGGAGCCGTCTGCACGGGGATCGGTCATGATAGCACTTGGACATGAAACAGCTTGGGATTTCCGCCTGCTGGATGCGTTTGCACCTCCACTGGAAAAGCCCACTTTTGCAACAAACATCAAATACCGCATCTGCGCGCTCGCAGAGGACCGTATGCGAGCCTGACAGGCTGCGCGCTCAAACCACCACGGGAGCAGGCCCCTCCTTCGTGCTCTCGGGAGGAGGTCATTAAATGAAAAAAAAATCACCCCACTACTCCATCCCCGACCCGCAAGTGCCTTGTCTGCTATAAAGGGGACAATTTTCACGTTTTCCCTCGCTTACGGCCATACTACCCTGAGAACGCCCGATCTCGTTCGATCTCGGAAGCTAAGCAGGGTCGGGCCTGGTTAGTACTTGGATGGGAGACCGCCTGGGAATACCAGGTGCTGTAAGCTTTTGCACCCACCTCCAATTCTCAACACGATTCACTGCTCTTTCCAAAAATTTTGGCATTCATTCGTCATTCAACTTTCACTTATCCTGTGGTTTAAAATCGTTTCCTTCACGTTGATTTGACAGATCAACGTCTCTTTGGAATAAAATTAATGTCCAACAGAGGGAGCCGTCTGCACGGGGATCGGTCATGATAGCACTTGGACATGAAACAGCTTGGGATTTCCGCCTGCTGGATGCGTTTGCACCTCCACTGGAAAAGCCCACTTTTGCAACAAACATCAAATACCGCATCTGCGCGCTCGCAGAGGACCGTATGCGAGCCTGACAGGCTGCGCGCTCAAACCACCACGGGAGCAGGCCCCTCCTTCGTGCTCTCGGGAGGAGGTCATTAAATGAAAAAAAAATCACCCCACTACTCCATCCCCGACCCGAAAGTGCCGTGTCTGCTATAAAGGGGACAATTTTCACGTTTTCCCTCGCTTACGGCCATACTACCCTGAGAACGCCGAATCTCGTCCGATCTCGGAAGCTAAGCAGGGTCGGGCCTGGTTAGTACTTGGATGGGAGACCGCCTGGGAATACCAGGTGCTGTAAGCTTTTGCACCCACCTCCAATTCTCAACACGATTCACTGCTCTTTCCAAAAATTTTGGCATTCATTCGTCATTCAACTTTCACTTATCCTGTGGTTTGAAATCGTTTCCTTCACGTTGATTTGACAGATCAACGTCTCTTTGGAATAAAATTAATGTCCAACAGAGGGAGCCGTCTGCACGGGAATCGGTAATGATAGCACTTGGACATGAAGCAGCTTGGGATTTCCGCCTGCTGAATGCCTTTGCACCTCCACTGGAAGTGCCCACTTTTGCAACAAACATCAAATACCGCATCTGCGTGCTCGCAGAGGACCGTATGCGAGCCTGACAGGCTGCGCGCTCAAACCACCACGGGAGCGGGCCCCTCCTTCGTGCTCTCGGGAGGAGGTCATTAAATGAAAAAAAAATCACCCCACTACTCCATCCCCGACCCGCAAGTGCCCTGTCTGCTATAAAGGGGACAATTTTCACATTTTCCCTCGCTTACGGCCATACTACCCTGAGAACGCCCGATCTCGTCCGATCTCGGAAGCTAAGAAGGGTCGGGCCTGGTTAGTACTTGGATGGGAGACCGCCTGGGAATACCAGGTGCTGTAAGCTTTTGCACCCACCTCCAATTCTCAACACGATTCACTGCTCTTTCCAAAAATTTTGGCTTTCATTCGTCATTCAACTTTCACTTATCCTGTGGTTTGAAATCGTTTCCTTCACGTTGATTTGACAGATCAACGTCTCTTTGGAATAAAATTAATGTCCAACAGAGGGAGCCGTCTGCACGGGGATCGGTCATGATAGCACTTGGACATGAAGCAGCTTGGGATTTCCGCCTGCTGGATGCCTTTGCACCTCCACTGGAAGTGCCCACTTTTGCAACAAACATCAAATACCGCATCTGCGTGCTCGCAGAGGACCGTATGCGAGCCTGACAGGCTGCGCGCTCAAACCACCACGGGAGCGGGCCCCTCCTTCGTGCTCTCGGGAGGAGGTCATTAAATGAAAAAAAAAAATCACCCCACGACTCCATCCCCGACCCGCAAGTGCCCTGTCTGCTATAAAGGGGACAATTTTCACATTTTCCCTTGCTTACGGCCATACTACCCTGAGAACGCCCGATCTCGTCCGATCTCGGAAGCTAAGCAGCGTCGGGCCTGGTTAGTACTTGGATGGGAGACCTCCTGGGAATACCAGGTGCTGTAAGCTTTTCCACCCACCTCCAATTCACAACACGATTCACTGCTCTTTCCAAAAATTTTGGCATTCATTCGTCATTCAACTTTCACTTATCCTGTGGTTTGAAATCGTTTCCTTCACGTTGATTTGACAGATCAACGTCTCTTTGGAATAAAATTAATGTCCAACAGAGGGAGCCGTCTGCACGGGAATCGGTAATGATAGCACTTGGACATGAAACAGCTTGGGATTTCCGCCTGCTGGATGCCTATGCACCTCCACTGGAAAAGCCCACTTTTGCAACAGACATCAAGTACAGCCTCTGCGCGCTCGCAGAGGACCATATGCGAGCCTGACAGGCTGCGCGCTCAAACCACCACGGGAGCGGGCCCCTCCTTTGTGCACTCCGGAGGAGGTTTATTAAATGAAAAAAAATCACCCCACTACTCCACCCCCGACCCAGAAGTGCCCTGTCTGCTATAAAGAGGACAATTTTCGCATTTTCCCTCGCTTACGGCCATACTACCCTGAGAACGCCCGATCTCGTCCGATCTCGGAAGCTAAGCAGGGTCGGGCCTGGTTAGTACTTGGATGGGAGACCCCCTGGGAATACCAGGTGCTGTAAGCTTTTGCACCCACCTCCAATTCTCAACACGATTCACTGCTCTTTCCAAAAATTTTGGCATTCATTCGTCATTCAACTTTCACTTATCCTGTGGTTTGAAATCGTTTCCTTCACGTTGATTTGACAGATCAACGTCTCTTTGGAATAAAATTAATGTCCAACAGAGGGAGCCGTCTGCACGGGAATCGGTAATGATAGCAATTGGACATGAAACAGCTTGGGATTTCCGCCTGCTGGATGCCTATGCACCTCCACTGGAAAAGCCCACTTTTGCAACAAACATCAAATACCGCATATGCGTGCTCGCAGAGGACCGTATGCGAGCCTGACAGGCTGCGCGCTCCAACCACCACGGGAGCGGGCCCCTCCTTCGTGCTCTCGGGAGGAGGTCATTAAATGAAAAAAAAAAATCACCCCACGACTCCATCCCCAACCCGCAAGTGCCCTGTCTGCTATAAAGGGGACAATTTTCACGTTTTCCCTCGCTTACGGCCATACTACCCTGAGAACGCCCGATCTCGTCCGATCTCGGAAGCTAAGCAGGGTCGGGCCTGGTTAGTACTTGGATGGGAGACCTCCTGGGAATACCAGGTGCTGTAAGCTTTTCCACCCACCTCCAATTCACAACACGATTCACTGCTCTTTCCAAAAATTTTGGCATTCATTCGTCATTCAACTTTCACTTATCCTGTGGTTTGAAATCGTTTCCTTCACGTTGATTTGACAGATCAACGTCTCTTTGGAATAAAATTAATGTCCAACAGAGGGAGCCGTCTGCACGGGGATCGGTCATGATAGCACTTGGACATGAAACAGCTTGGGATTTCCGCCTGCTGGATGCGTTTGCACCTCCACTGGAAAAGCCCACTTTTGCAACAAACATCAAATACCGCATCTGCGTGCTCGCAGAGGACCGTATGCGAGCCTGACAGGCTGCGCGCTCAAACCACCACGGGAGCAGGCCCCTCCTTCGTGCTCTCGGGAGGAGGTCATTAAATGAAAAAAAAATCACCCCACTACTCCATCCCCGACCCAGAAGTGCCCTGTCTGCTATAAAGAGGATAATTTTCGCGTTTTCCCTAGCTTACGGCCATACTACCCTGAGAACACCCGATCTCGTCTGATCTCGGAAGCTAAGCAGGGTAGGGCCTGGTTAGTACTTGGATGGGAGACCGCCTGGGAATACCAGGTGCTGTAAGCTTTTGCACCCACCTCCAATTCACAACACGATTCACTGCTCTTTCCAAAAATTTTGGCTTTCATTCGTCATTCAACTTTCACTTATCCTGTGGTTTTAAATCGTTTCCTTCACGTTGATTTGACAGATCAACGTCTCTTTGGAATAAAATTAATGTCCAACAGAGGGAGCCGTCTGCACGGGGATCGGTCATGATAGCACTTGGACATGAAACAGCTTGGGATTTCCGCCTGCTGGATGCGTTTGCACCTCCACTGGAAAAGCCCACTTTTGCAACAAACATCAAATACCGCATCTGCGTGCTCGCAGAGGACCGTATGCGAGCCTGACAGGCTGCGCGCTCAAACCACCACGGGAGCAGGCCCCTCCTTCGTGCTCTCGGGAGGAGGTCATTAAATGAAAAAAAAAAATCACCCCACTACTCCATCCCCGACCCGCAAGTGCCCTGTCTGCTATAAAGGGGACAATTTTCACGTTTTCCCTCGCTTACGGCCATACTACCCTGAGAACGCCCGATCTCGTCCGATCTTGGAAGCTAAGCAGGGTCGGGCCTGGGTAGTACTTGGATGGGAGACCGCCTGGGAATACCAGGTGCTGTAAGCTTTTGCACCCACCTCCAATTCTCAACACGATTCACTGCTCTTTCCAAAAATTTTGGCTTTCATTCGTCATTCAACTTTCACTTATCCTGTGGTTTTAAATCGTTTCCTTCACGTTGATTTGACAGATCAACGTCTCTTTGGAATAAAATTAATGTCCAACAGAGGGAGCCGTCTGCACGGGGATCGGTCATGATAGCACTTGGACATGAAGCAGCTTGGGATTTCCGCCTGCTGAATGCCTTTGCACCTCCACTGGAAGTGCCCACTTTTGCAACAAACATCAAATACCGCATCTGCGTGCTCGCAGAGGACCGTATGCGAGCCTGACAGGCTGCGCGCTCAAACACCCACGGGAGCGGGCCCCTCCTTCGTGCTCTCGGGAGGAGGTCATTAAATGAAAAAAAAATCACCCCACTACTCCACCCCCGACCCGGAAGTGCCCTGTCTGCTATAAAGAGGACAATTTTCGCATTTTCCCTCGCTTACGGCCATACTACCCTGAGAACGCCTGATCTCGTCCGATCTCGGAAGCTAAGCAGGTTCGGGCCTGGTTAGTACTTGAATGGGAGACCGCCTGGGAATACCAGGTGCTGTAAGCTTTTGCACCCACCTCCAATTCACAACACGATTCACTGCTCTTTCCAAAAATTTTGGCTTTCATTTGTCATTCAACTTTCACTTATCCTGTGGTTTTAAATCGTTTCCTTCACGTTGATTTGACAGATCAACTTCTCTTTGGAATAAAATTAATGTCCAACAGAGGGAGCCGTCTGCACGGGGATCGGTCATGATAGCACTTGGACATGAAGCAGCTTGGGATTTCCGCCTGCTGGATGCCTTTGCACCTCCACTGGAAAAGCCCACTTTTGCAACAAACATCAAATACCGCATCTGCGTGCTCGCAGAGGACCGTATGCGAGCCTGACAGGCTGCGCGCTCAAACCACCACGGGAGCAGGCCCCTCCTTCGTGCTCTCGGGAGGAGGTCATTAAATGAAAAAAAAAAATCACCCCACTACTCCATCCCCGACCCGCAAGTGCCCTGTCTGCTATAAAGGGGACAATTTTCACGTTTTCCCTCGCTTACGGCCATACTTCCCTGAGAACGCCCGATCTCGTCCGATCTTGGAAGCTAAGCAGGGTCGGGCCTGGGTAGTACTTGGATGGGAGACCGCCTGAGAATACCAGGTGCTGTAAGCTTTTGCACCCACCTCCAATTCACAACACGATTCACTGCTCTTTCCAAAAATTTTGGCTTTCATTCGTCATTCAACTTTCACTTATCCTGTGGTTTTAAATCGTTTCCTTCACGTTGATTTGACAGATCAACTTCTCTTTGGAATAAAATTAATGTCCAACAGAGGGAGCCGTCTTCACGGGGATCGGTCATGATAGCACTTGGACATGAAGCAGCTTGGGATTTCCGCCTGCTGGATGCCTTTGCACCTCCACTGGAAAAGCCCACTTTTGCAACAAACATCAAATACCGCATCTGCGTGCTCGCAGAGGACCGTATGCGAGCCTGACAGGCTGCGCGCTCAAACCACCACGGGAGCAGGCCCCTCCTTCGTGCTCTCGGGAGGAGGTCATTAAATGAAAAAAAAAAATCACCCCACTACTCCATCCCCGACCCGCAAGTGCCCTGTCTGCTATAAAGGGGACAATTTTCACGTTTTCCCTCGCTTACGGCCATACTACCCTGAGAACGCCCGATCTCGTCCGATCTTGGAAGCTAAGCAGGGTCGGGCCTGGGTAGTACTTGGATGGGAGACCGCCTGGGAATACCAGGTGCTGTAAGCTTTTGCACCCACCTCCAATTCTCAACACGATTCACTGCTTTTTCCAAAAATTTTGGCATTCATTCGTCATTCAACTTTCACTTATCCTGTGGTTTGAAATCGTTTCCTTCACGTTGATTTGACGGATCAACTTCTCTTTGGAATAAAATTAATGTCCAACAGAGGGAGCCGTCTGCACGGGGATCGGTCATGATAGCACTTGGACATGAAGCAGCTTGGGATTTCCGCCTGCTGGATGCCTTTGCACCTCCACTGGAAGTGCCCACTTTTGCAACAAACATCAAATACCGCATCTGCGTGCTCGCAGAGGACCGTATGCGAGCCTGACAGACTGCGCGCTCAAACCACCACGGGAGCGGGCCCCTCCTTCGTGCTCTCGGGAGGAGGTCATTAAATTAAAAAAAAAAAAATCACCCCACTACTCCATCCCCGACCCGCAAGTGCCCTGTCTGCTATAAAGGGGACAATTTTCACGTTTTCCCTCGCTTATGGCCATACTACCCTGAGAACGCCCGATCTCGTCCGATCTCGGAAGCTAAGCAGGGTCGGGCTTGGGTAGTACTTGGATGGGAGACCGCCTGGGAATACCAGGTGCTGTAAGCTTTTGCACCCACCTCCAATTCTCAACACGATTCACTGCTCTTTCCAAAAATTTTGGCTTTCATTCGTCATTCAACTTTCACTTATCCTGTGGTTTTAAATCGTTTCCTTCACGTTGATTTGACAGATCAACTTCTCTTTGGAATAAAATTAATGTCCAACAGAGGGAGCCGTCTGCACGGGGATCGGTCATGATAGCACTTGGACATGAAGCAGCTTGGGATTTCCGCCTGCTGGATGCCTTTGCACCTCCACTGGAAAAGCCCACTTTTGCAACAAACATCAAATACCGCATCTGCGTGCTCGCAGAGGACCGTATGCGAGCCTGACAGGCTGCGCGCTCAAACCACCACGGGAGCGGGCCCCTCCTTCGTGCTCTCGGGAGGAGGTCATTAAATGAAAAAAAAAATCACCCCACTACTCCATCCCCGACCCGCAAGTGCCCTGTCTGCTATAAAGGGGACAATTTTCACATTTTCCCTCGCTTACGGCCATACTACCCTGAGAACGCCCGATCTCGTCCGATCTCGGAAGCTAAGCAGGGTCGGTCCTGTTTAGTACTTGGATGGGAGACCGCCTGGGAATACCAGGTGCTGTAAGCTTTTGCACCCACCTCCAATTCACAACACGATTCACTGCTCTTTCCAAAAATTTTGGCATTCATTCGTCATTCAACTTTCACTTATCCTGTGGTTTGAAATCGTTTCCTTCACGTTGATTTGACAGATCAACGTCTCTTTGGAATAAAATTAATGTCCAACAGAGGGAGCCGTCTGCACGGGGATCGGTCATGATAGCACTTGGACATGAAGCAGCTTGGGATTTCCGCCTGCTGAATGCCTTTGCACCTCCACTGGAAGTGCCCACTTTTGCAACAAACATCAAATACCGCATCTGCGTGCTCGCAGAGGACCGTATGCGAGCCTGACAGGCTGCGCGCTCAAACCACCACGGGAGCAGGCCCCTCCTTCGTGCTCTCGGGAGGAGGTCATTAAATGAAAAAAAAATCACCCCACTACTCCATCCCCGACCCGCAAGTGCCCTGTCTGCTATAAAGGGGACAATTTTCACATTTTCCCTCGCTTACGGCCATACTACCCTGAGAACGCCCGATCTCGTCCGATCTCGGAAGCTAAGAAGGGTCGGGCCTGGTTAGTACTTGGATGGGAGACCGCCTGGGAATACCAGGTGCTGTAAGCTTTTGCACCCACCTCCAATTCTCAACACGATTCACTGCTCTTTCCAAAAATTTTGGCTTTCATTCGTCATTCAACTTTCACTTATCCTGTGGTTTGAAATCGTTTCCTTCACGTTGATTTGACAGATCAACTTCTCTTTGGAATAAAATTAATGTCCAACAGAGGGAGCCGTCTGCACGGGGATCGGTCATGATGGCACTTGGACATGAAGCAGCTTGGGATTTCCGCCTGCTGGATGCCTTTGCACCTCCACTGGAAGTGCCCACTTTTGCAACAAACATCAAATACCGCATCTGCGTGCTCGCAGAGGACCGTATGCGAGCCTGACAGGCTGCGCGCTCAAACCACCACGGGAGCGGGCCCCTCCTTCGTGCTCTCGGGAGGAGGTCATTAAATGAAAAAAAAAATCACCCCACTACTCCATCCCCGACCCGCAAGTGCCCTGTCTGCTATAAAGGGGACAATTTACACGTTTTCCCTCGCTTACGGCCATACTACCCTGAGAACGCCCGATCTCGTCCGATCTCGGAAGCTAAGAAGGGTCGGTCCTGTTTAGTACTTGGATGGGAGACCGCCTGGGAATACCAGGTGCTGTAAGCTTTTGCACCCACCTCCAATTCACAACACGATTCACTGCTCTTTCCAAAAATTTTGGCATTCATTCGTCATTCAACTTTCACTTATCCTGTGGTTTGAAATCGTTTCCTTCACGTTGATTTGACAGATCAACGTCTCTTTGGAATAAAATTAATGTCCAACAGAGGGAGCCGTCTGCACGGGGATCGGTCATGATAGCACTTGGACATGAAGCAGCTTGGGATTTCCGCCTGCTGGATGCCTTTGCACCTCCACTGGAAAAGCCCACTTTTGCAACAAACATCAAATACCGCATTTGCGTGCTCGCAGAGGACCGTATGCGAGCCTGACAGGCTGCGCGCTCAAACCACCACGGGAGCGGGCCCCTCCTTCGTGCTCTCGGGAGGAGGTCATTAAATGAAAAAAAAAAATCACCCCACTACTCCATCCCCGACCCGCAAGTGCCCTGTCTGCTATAAAGGGGACAATTTTCACGTTTTCCCTCGCTTACGGCCATACTACCCTGAGAACGCCCGATCTCGTCCGATCTCAGAAGCTAAGCAGGGTCGGGCCTGGTTAGTACTTGGATGGGAGACCGCCTGGGAATACCAGGTGCCGTAAGCTTTTGCACCCACCTCCAATTCTCAACACGATTCACTGCTCTTTCCAAAAATTTTGGCTTTCATTAGTCATTCAACTTTCACTTATCCTGTGGTTTGAAATCGTTTCCTTCACGTTGATTTGACAGATCAATGTCTCTTTGGAATAAAATTAATGTCCAACAGAGGGAGCCGTCTGCACGGGGATCGGTCATGATAGCACTTGGACATGAAGCAACTTGGGATTTCCGCCTGCTGGATGCCTTTGCACCTCCACTGGAAAAGCCCACTTTTGCAACAAACATCAAATACCGCATCTGCGTGCTCGCAGAGGACCGTATGCGAGCCTGACAGGCTGCGCGCTCAAACCACCACGGGAGCGGGCCCCTCCTTCGTGCTCTCGGGAGGAGGTCATTAAATGAAAAAAAAAATCACCCCACTACTCCATCCCCGACCCGCAAGTGCCCTGTCTGCTATAAAGGGGACAATTTACACGTTTTCCCT
This sequence comes from Hippocampus zosterae, assembly GCF_025434085.1. Classification (NCBI taxonomy): domain Eukaryota; kingdom Metazoa; phylum Chordata; class Actinopteri; order Syngnathiformes; family Syngnathidae; genus Hippocampus; species Hippocampus zosterae. Next base: position 41,897,990 of record NC_067451.1, on the reverse strand, counting down.
CGCTTACGGCCATACTACCCTGAGAACGCCCGATCTCGTCCGATCTCGGAAGCTAAGCAGGGTCGGTCCTGTTTAGTACTTGGATGGGAGACCGCCTGGGAATACCAGGTGCTGTAAGCTTTTGCACCCACCTCCAATTCACAACACGATTCACTGCTCTTTCCAAAAATTTTGGCATTCATTCGTCATTCAACTTTCACTTATCCTGTGGTTTGAAATCGTTTCCTTCACGTTGATTTGACAGATCAACGTCTCTTTGGAATAAAATTAATGTCCAACAGAGGGAGCCGTCTGCACGGGGATCGGTCATGATAGCACTTGGACATGAAGCAGCTTGGGATTTCCGCCTGCTGAATGCCTTTGCACCTCCACTGGAAGTGCCCACTTTTGCAACAAACATCAAATACCGCATCTGCGTGCTCGCAGAGGACCGTATGCGAGCCTGACAGGCTGCGCGCTCAAACCACCACGGGAGCAGGCCCCTCCTTCGTGCTCTCGGGAGGAGGTCATTAAATGAAAAAAAAATCACCCCACTACTCCATCCCCGACCCGCAAGTGCCCTGTCTGCTATAAAGGGGACAATTTTCACATTTTCCCTCGCTTACGGCCATACTACCCTGAGAACGCCCGATCTCGTCCGATCTCGGAAGCTAAGAAGGGTCGGGCCTGGTTAGTACTTGGATGGGAGACCGCCTGGGAATACCAGGTGCTGTAAGCTTTTGCACCCACCTCCAATTCTCAACACGATTCACTGCTCTTTCCAAAAATTTTGGCTTTCATTCGTCATTCAACTTTCACTTATCCTGTGGTTTGAAATCGTTTCCTTCACGTTGATTTGACAGATCAACTTCTCTTTGGAATAAAATTAATGTCCAACAGAGGGAGCCGTCTGCACGGGGATCGGTCATGATGGCACTTGGACATGAAGCAGCTTGGGATTTCCGCCTGCTGGATGCCTTTGCACCTCCACTGGAAGTGCCCACTTTTGCAACAAACATCAAATACCGCATCTGCGTGCTCGCAGAGGACCGTATGCGAGCCTGACAGGCTGCGCGCTCAAACCACCACGGGAGCGGGCCCCTCCTTCGTGCTCTCGGGAGGAGGTCATTAAATGAAAAAAAAAATCACCCCACTACTCCATCCCCGACCCGCAAGTGCCCTGTCTGCTATAAAGGGGACAATTTACACGTTTTCCCTCGCTTACGGCCATACTACCCTGAGAACGCCCGATCTCGTCCGATCTCGGAAGCTAAGAAGGGTCGGTCCTGTTTAGTACTTGGATGGGAGACCGCCTGGGAATACCAGGTGCTGTAAGCTTTTGCACCCACCTCCAATTCACAACACGATTCACTGCTCTTTCCAAAAATTTTGGCATTCATTCGTCATTCAACTTTCACTTATCCTGTGGTTTGAAATCGTTTCCTTCACGTTGATTTGACAGATCAACGTCTCTTTGGAATAAAATTAATGTCCAACAGAGGGAGCCGTCTGCACGGGGATCGGTCATGATAGCACTTGGACATGAAGCAGCTTGGGATTTCCGCCTGCTGGATGCCTTTGCACCTCCACTGGAAAAGCCCACTTTTGCAACAAACATCAAATACCGCATTTGCGTGCTCGCAGAGGACCGTATGCGAGCCTGACAGGCTGCGCGCTCAAACCACCACGGGAGCGGGCCCCTCCTTCGTGCTCTCGGGAGGAGGTCATTAAATGAAAAAAAAAAATCACCCCACTACTCCATCCCCGACCCGCAAGTGCCCTGTCTGCTATAAAGGGGACAATTTTCACGTTTTCCCTCGCTTACGGCCATACTACCCTGAGAACGCCCGATCTCGTCCGATCTCAGAAGCTAAGCAGGGTCGGGCCTGGTTAGTACTTGGATGGGAGACCGCCTGGGAATACCAGGTGCCGTAAGCTTTTGCACCCACCTCCAATTCTCAACACGATTCACTGCTCTTTCCAAAAATTTTGGCTTTCATTAGTCATTCAACTTTCACTTATCCTGTGGTTTGAAATCGTTTCCTTCACGTTGATTTGACAGATCAATGTCTCTTTGGAATAAAATTAATGTCCAACAGAGGGAGCCGTCTGCACGGGGATCGGTCATGATAGCACTTGGACATGAAGCAACTTGGGATTTCCGCCTGCTGGATGCCTTTGCACCTCCACTGGAAAAGCCCACTTTTGCAACAAACATCAAATACCGCATCTGCGTGCTCGCAGAGGACCGTATGCGAGCCTGACAGGCTGCGCGCTCAAACCACCACGGGAGCGGGCCCCTCCTTCGTGCTCTCGGGAGGAGGTCATTAAATGAAAAAAAAAATCACCCCACTACTCCATCCCCGACCCGCAAGTGCCCTGTCTGCTATAAAGGGGACAATTTACACGTTTTCCCTCGCTTACGGCCATACTACCCTGAGAACGCCCGATCTCGTCCGATCTCGGAAGCTAAGAAGGGTCGGTCCTGTTTAGTACTTGGATGGGAGACCGCCTGGGAATACCAGGTGCTGTAAGCTTTTGCACCCACCTCCAATTCACAACACGATTCACTGCTCTTTCCAAAAATTTTGGCATTCATTCGTCATTCAACTTTCACTTATCCTGTGGTTTGAAATCGTTTCCTTCACGTTGATTTGACAGATCAACGTCTCTTTGGAATAAAATTAATGTCCAACAGAGGGAGCCGTCTGCACGGGGATCGGTCATGATAGCACTTGGACATGAAGCAGCTTGGGATTTCCGCCTGCTGGATGCCTTTGCACCTCCACTGGAAAAGCCCACTTTTGCAACAAACATCAAATACCGCATTTGCGTGCTCGCAGAGGACCGTATGCGAGCCTGACAGGCTGCGCGCTCAAACCACCACGGGAGCGGGCCCCTCCTTCGTGCTCTCGGGAGGAGGTCATTAAATGAAAAAAAAAAATCACCCCACTACTCCATCCCCGACCCGCAAGTGCCCTGTCTGCTATAAAGGGGACAATTTTCACGTTTTCCCTCGCTTATGGCCATACTACCCTGAGAACGCCCGATCTCGTCCGATCTCGGAAGCTAAGCAGGGTCGGGCTTGGGTAGTACTTGGATGGGAGACCGCCTGGGAATACCAGGTGCTGTAAGCTTTTGCACCCACCTCCAATTCTCAACACGATTCACTGCTCTTTCCAAAAATTTTGGCTTTCATTCGTCATTCAACTTTCACTTATCCTGTGGTTTTAAATCGTTTCCTTCACGTTGATTTGACAGATCAACTTCTCTTTGGAATAAAATTAATGTCCAACAGAGGGAGCCGTCTGCACGGGGATCGGTCATGATAGCACTTGGACATGAAGCAGCTTGGGATTTCCGCCTGCTGGATGCCTTTGCACCTCCACTGGAAAAGCCCACTTTTGCAACAAACATCAAATACCGCATCTGCGTGCTCGCAGAGGACCGTATGCGAGCCTGACAGGCTGCGCGCTCACACCACCACGGGAGCGGGCCCCTCCTTCATGCTCTCGGGAGGAGGTCATTAAATGAAAAAAAAAATCACCCCACTACTCCATCCCCGACCCGCAAGTGCCCTGTCTGCTATAAAGGGGACAATTTTCACATTTTCCCTCGCTTACGGCCATACTACCCTGAGAACGCCCGATCTCGTCCGATCTCGGAAGCTAAGCAGGGTCGGTCCTGTTTAGTACTTGGATGGGAGACCGCCTGGGAATACCAGGTGCTGTAAGCTTTTGCACCCACCTCCAATTCACAACACGATTCACTGCTCTTTCCAAAAATTTTGGCATTCATTCGTCATTCAACTTTCACTTATCCTGTGGTTTGAAATCGTTTCCTTCACGTTGATTTGACAGATCAAGTTCTCTTTGGAATAAAATTAATGTCCAACAGAGGGAGCCGTCTGCACGGGGTCGTTCATGATAGCACTTGGACATGAAACAGCTTGGGATTTCCGCCTGCTGGATGCCTTTGCACCTCCACTGGAAAAGCCCACTTTTGCAACAAACATCAAATACTGCATCTGCGTGCTCGCAGAGGACCGTATGCGAGCCTGACAGGCTGTGCGCTCAAACCACCACGGGAGCGGGCCCCTCCTTCGTGCTCTCGGGAGGAGGTCATTAAATGAAAAAAAAATCACCCCACTACTCCATCCCCGACCCGCAAGTGCCGTGTCTGCTATAAAGGGGACAATTTTCACGTTTTCCCTCGCTTACGGCCATACTACCCTGAGAACGCCCGATCTCGTCCGATCTCGGAAGCTAAGCAGGGTCGGGCCTGGTTAGTACTTGGATGGGAGACCGCCTGGGAATACCAGGTGCTGTAAGCTTTTGCACCCACCTCCAATTCTCAACACGATTCACTGCTCTTTCCAAAAATTTTGGCATTCATTCGTCATTCAACTTTCACTTATCCTGTGGTTTAAAATCGTTTCCTTCACGTTGATTTGACAGATCAACGTCTCTTTGGAATAAAATTAATGTCCAACAGAGGGAGCCGTCTGCACGGGAATCGGTAATGATAGCACTTGGACATGAAACAGCTTGGGATTTCCGCCTGCTGGATGCCTATGCACCTCCACTGGAAAAGCCCACTTTTGCAACAGACATCAAGTACAGCCTCTGCGCGCTCGCAGAGGACCGTATGCGAGCCTGACAGGCTGCGCGCTCAAACCACCACGGGAGCGGGCCCCTCCTTTGTGCACTCCGGAGGAGGTTTATTAAATGAAAAAAAATCACCCCACTACTCCACCCCCGACCCAGAAGTGCCCTGTCTGCTATAAAGAGGACAATTTTCGCGTTTTCCCTCGCTTACGGCCATACTACCCTGAGAACGCCCGATCTCGTCCGATCTCGGAAGCTAAGCAGGGTCGGGCCTGGTTAGTACTTGGATGGGAGACCGCCTGGGAATACCAGGTGCTGTAAGCTTTTGCACCCACCTCCAATTCTCAACACGATTCACTGCTCTTTCCAAAAATTTTGGCATTCATTCGTCATTCAACTTTCACTTATCCTGTGGTTTGAAATCGTTTCCTTCACGTTGATTTGACAGATCAACGTCTCTTTGGAATAAAATTAATGTCCAACAGAGGGAGCCGTCTGCACGGGGATCGGTCATGATAGCACTTGGACATGAAACAGCTTGGGATTTCCGCCTGCTGGATGCCTTTGCACCTCCACTGGAAAAGCCCACTTTTGCAACAAACATCAAATACCGCATCTGCGCGCTCGCAGAGGACCGAATGCGAGCCTGACAGGCTGCGCGCTCAAACCACCACGGGAGCGGGCCCCTCCTTCGTGCTCTCGGGAGGAGGTCATTAAATGAAAAAAAAATCACCCCACGACTCCATCCCCGACCCGCAAGTGCCATGTCTGCTATAAAGGGGACAATTTTCACGTTTTCCCTCGCTTACGGCCATACTACCCTGAGAACGCCCGATCTCGTCCGATCTCGGAAGCTAAGCAGGGTCGGGCCTGGTTAGTACTTGGATGGGAGACCGCCTGGGAATACCAGGTGCTGTAAGCTTTTGCACCCACCTCCAATTCTCAACACGATTCACTGCTCTTTCCAAAAATTTTGGCATTCATTCGTCATTCAACTTTCACTTATCCTGTGGTTTGAAATCGTTTCCTTCACGTTGATTTGACAGATCAACGTCTCTTTGGAATAAAATTAATGTCCAACAGAGGGAGCCGTCTGCACGGGGATCGGTCATGATAGCACTTGGACATGAAACAGCTTGGGATTTCCGCCTGCTGGATGCCTTTGCACCTCCACTGGAAAAGCCCACTTTTGCAACAGACATCAAGTACAGCCTCTGCGCGCTCGCAGAGGACCGTATGCGAGCCTGACAGGCTGCGCGCTCAAACCACCACGGGAGCGGGCCCCTCCTTTGTGCACTCCGGAGGAGGTTTATTAAATGAAAAAAAATCACCCCACTACTCCACCCCCGACCCAGAAGTGCCCTGTCTGCTATAAAGAGGACAATTTTCGCGTTTTCCCTCGCTTACGGCCATACTACCCTGAGAACGCCCGATCTCGTCCGATCTCGGAAGCTAAGCAGGGTCGGGCCTGGTTAGTACTTGGATGGGAGACCGCCTGGGAATACCAGGTGCTGTAAGCTTTTGCACCCACCTCCAATTCTCAACACGATTCACTGCTCTTTCCAAAAATTTTGGCATTCATTCGTCATTCAACTTTTACTTATCCTGTGGTTTGAAATCGTTTCCTTCACGTTGATTTGACAGATCAACGTCTCTTTGGAATAAAATTAATGTCCAACAGAGGGAGCCGTCTGCACGGGGATCGGTCATGATAGCACTTGGACATGAAACAGCTTGGGATTTCCGCCTGCTGGATGCCTTTGCACCTCCACTGGAAAAGCCCACTTTTGCAACAAACATCAAATACCGCATCTGCGCGCTCGCAGAGGACCGAATGCGAGCCTGACAGGCTGCGCGCTCAAACCACCACGGGAGCGGGCCCCTCCTTCGTGCTCTCGGGAGGAGGTCATTAAATGAAAAAAAAATCACCCCACTACTCCATCCCCGACCCGCAAGTGCCATGTCTGCTATAAAGGGGACAATTTTCACGTTTTCCCTCGCTTACGGCCATACTACCCTGAGAACGCCCGATCTCGTCCGTTCTCGGAAGCTAAGCAGGGTCGGGCCTGGTTAGTACTTGGATGGGAGACCGCCTGGGAATACCAGCTGCTGTAAGCTTTTGCACCCACCTGCAATTCTCAACACGATTCACTGCTCTTTCCAAAAATTTTGGCTTTCATTAGTCATTCAACTTTCACTTATCCTGTGGTTTGAAATCGTTTCCTTCACGTTGATTTGACAGATCAACGTCTCTTTGGAATAAAATTAATGTCCAACAGAGGGAGCCGTCTGCACGGGGTCGGTCATGATAGCACTTGGACATGAAACAGCTTGGGATTTCCGCCTGCTGGATGCCTTTCCACCTCCACTGGAAAAGCCCACTTTTGCAACAAACATCAAATACTGCATCTGCGTGCTCGCAGAGGACCGTATGCGAGCCTGACAGGCTGCGCGCTCAAACCACCACGGGAGCGGGCCCCTCCTTCGTGCTCTCGGGAGGAGGTCATTAAATGAAAAAAAAATCACCCCACTACTCCATCCCCGACCCGCAAGTGCCTTGTCTGCTATAAAGGGGACAATTTTCACTTTTTCCCTCGCTTATGGCCATACTACCCTGAGAACGCCCGATCTCGTCCGATCTCGGAAGCTAAGCAGGGTCGGGCCTGGTTAGTACTTGGATGGGAGACCGCCTGGGAATACCAGGTGCTGTAAGCTTTTGCACCCACCTCCAATTCTCAACACGATTCACTGCTCTTTCCAAAAATTTTGGCATTCATTCGTCATTCAACTTTCACTTATCCTGTGGTTTAAAATCGTTTCCTTCACGTTGATTTGACAGATCAACGTCTCTTTGGAATAAAATTAATGTCCAACAGAGGGAGCCGTCTGCACGGGGATCGGTCATGATAGCACTTGGACATGAAACAGCTTGGGATTTCCGCCTGCTGGATGCGTTTGCACCTCCACTGGAAAAGCCCACTTTTGCAACAAACATCAAATACCGCATCTGCGCGCTCGCAGAGGACCGTATGCGAGCCTGACAGGCTGCGCGCTCAAACCACCACGGGAGCAGGCCCCTCCTTCGTGCTCTCGGGAGGAGGTCATTAAATGAAAAAAAAATCACCCCACTACTCCATCCCCGACCCAGAAGTGCCCTGTCTGCTATAAAGAGGATAATTTTCGCGTTTTCCCTCGCTTACGGCCATACTACCCTGAGAACACCCGATCTCGTCTGATCTCGGAAGCTAAGCAGGGTAGGCCCTGGTTAGTACTTGGATGGGAGACCGCCTGGGAATACCAGGTGCTGTAAGCTTTTGCACCCACCTCCAATTCACAACACGATTCACTGCTCTTTCCAAAAATTTTGGCATTCATTCGTCATTCAACTTTCACTTATCCTGTGGTTTGAAATCGTTTCCTTCACGTTGATTTGACAGATCAACGTCTCTTTGGAATAAAATTAATGTCCAACAGAGGGAGCCGTCTGCACGGGGATCGGTCATGATAGCACTTGGACATGAAGCAGCTTGGGATTTCCGCCTGCTGGATGCCTTTGCACCTCCACTGGAAAAGCCCACTTTTGCAACAAACATCAAATACCGCATCTGCGTGCTCGCAGAGGACCGTATGCGAGCCTGACAGGCTG